>NC_092068.1:20600000-20755000 GCF_039877785.1 Chaetodon trifascialis
AGCAAAAAAAAAAAGGCTGTCCAGTCTGTGTGCATTCTGCTGCTTGTGCATGTTAAACAAGCAGCAGGTGGAAAAACACTCAAACTCTGAGTGTCACCGCTTTGAAAGAACTTCACTTTTAAAGCCCCTGGACGACAAAACGCTTTAAACATTTCAATATGACAGAGCTGATATCTGGTGTGAGGGTGACCTGTAAATCTGAAAGAATCTGAAAAGAAGCATGAATGTGTGCGGTTGTGTGGATCAAAGTAGGGTCGACAAGAGCAAGTTAGAGAGACAAGAGGAAAGAAACCCCCTCACGGAGAAAAAAAGACAAGTACAAAGACGTGGCAGAGAACAGAGGCGAGCGGAGCATCGCTAATTGTGTCCCCCATGGCTGCCTTGACCGACCGGCTAGCCGATGCTAATTAAATAGTCATGTCTGCTCATCTCTGGTGTGACAAGGTACCAAAGAGGGGAGACGGGAGGGTGAGAAGGTGAAGCCAACGGAAGGACACGAGGAGGGGATGTAGGTGAAAGAAAGGAGGCGAGGACAAAAACTACTGAGGATAAGATAGACAGGAGTGAAAAGGTGGAGAGGGGAAGAAGTGACGGAGAGAGGAGGAAAAAAAAAGAAGAGAAAAGTTAAGTGGTGGACCGTGTTGCGATTAGCACGCTAGGCTAGCCAGGACAGCTAACTCATTAGAGGACATGTGTTCTTCTAACCCCTGAATCACACACACACACACACACACACACACACACACACACACACACACACACACACACACACACACACACACACACACACACACACACACCTCTAATGTTGACTTAGCCACAGGCCAGTGAGCCGCCTGCTGCACCGCTAGCTTCTCCCACCCAGGCCTAGTGTAAGTTTGTGTGTGCGTGAGTGTGTGTGTGAGAGAGAGAGAGAGAGAGAGAGAGAGAGAGAGAGAGAGAGAGAGAGAGAGAGAGAGAGAGAGAGAGAGAGTCTTACAATGACATTTCATCAGATATCCGCACAGCACGTCCTTCTCAACGAAGTCTGGAACCAGGCTGATGAGGTTCTTGATCTTGTTCAACTGTACACACAAACATTAATTTACACATGTAACAACATCTGTGTGTGTGTGTGTGTGGCCTTTAGAGTCAAACTGAAAGAGTTTTTGCTGTGAATCAGTATTTATTCTAGGTTTAACGTACTTATTTGCTAAAAATACCAAAACACCAGATTTCATATTACTTAACTTCTGGCATAAAATTTTAAATTTCAGATAAACTTTAAAAGACTGGTGAAGAATCATTACGGTTCATTACATCACAGGGTTTATTTTTTAGCTTTGATTATGGCGAAGTTGCATCTCCAGATTACCAAAATGTACCTAAAATTACCTCGATACAAGCCGTGGTGTAAAAATATGCTAATGATACTCATGCTACAAAAAATTATTATTCTTATAATATGCAGATCGTAAAGAGAGGAAGCATAAGGTGTGATTTTACCTGTCCAGGAATCTGAGCCTTTTGAGACACAAAGGACATCAGCAGCTGCTTCTGTTCAGCCAAGGCATTACAGCGCTACGGCAAGACGAGAGGGACAAGACACAAAAAACATGAGAGATAACAAGAGCAGGTCAGTCTCCAGCCTTTGCTCTTCACATACGTACAGTGTATAAACACACATGCACTCCAACACACGCACACATTCATACAAACACCTGCACGCCCACACGCAGGTGAAAGGTTAATTATGGATTTAATAGCAATCTTTTCTTTATGAATTTAAATGTACGGCTGAACGCGTAATTATCATCACTCAGTCGCACTGAAGGCTGTATCTGAAGTCAGTGGAAGTAAAAGTGCAGAATGAGCCAAAGCTGCTCTGCAGACCTGCACAGCTTTAAGGTTTTAATCAGTGACTGAGAGGCAGGAAGTGAAAGAGATGGCGCTCAGCAGGCGAGAGAGATTATTCCAAAAAATCAGGAAAAGGTTGAAATGTCCACACATGTCCAGGTCTGAGCAAAGCTGGGACGCTAAACAGGATGTGATCACCTGCTCATCATTTTTGACATATGCTCAAGAGGAAACAGTACAAAGACGATGTGTTTTCATAATGTCTGCTTATTCTGAATTTGATGCATGTTTCAAACAAGTTGGGACAGGAGCAACTAAAGACTGGGAAAGGTAAACGGGTTCATTGGTAACAGGTGAGAGTATCCAATTCAATTCAATATTCCTTTATTAGTCCCACGAGGGGAAATTCCAAAACGGGTATGATTGGGTATGAAAGGGGCATCCTGGAAAGGCTCAGTCGCTCACAAGCGAGGATGGAGCGAGGTTCACCACTTTGTGAACACATGACTGTATGAAGGAGATTACTGCATGGACTCTGGAACTTTTTGGAAAACTGTTGTCTGTAAACAGTTTGTTAGCACTCTCTGGTGGACAAAACTGTGCTAAAGCAGCACCGTTTCTATACCTCAAATGCATTGTCAGCATTTCTTCACAACACTTCACTGACATGTACACCGATATGACACATCTGCGATGATCTAATAACACACTTTGCATTAATTCCCTGCAGGAGTGAGAGATTTCTGACAGGACTGCAACTGAAATGGCAGCTTTTTAGGAAAAAGGACTCTATATTGGCAGATTTCAGTGCAGCAGAGCTTAATAACACGATATACATCCAGATATGGGTAAGAATTTACAAACACGTGCAGTTAAAGGAGCAAATCTGATGACTGACAGACTTCTGTGGCTCAACGTTTAACCTGCACATGGCTGCTTAGGACGAAAGCACGCGAGCATACATACAATATACAGTGTGTGCTTGTGTGTGTGTGTGTGTGTGTGTGTGTGTGTGTGTGTGTGTGTGTGTGTGTTCACGCAGGAGATGCATTAACGTCGCTGAGCTCCGAGCGGGTGAGTGCGTTCTCCTGGCTGAGCAGCAATGAGGCCCGATTACTAGCCAGTCGTAAACGAACGTGTTTCACTCCTTCTCCAACTCCTACAGAATTAAAAGCGAGTGGCCTGTAAGGCTTTTAACAAGGCACACACACACACACACACACACACACACACACACACACACACACACACACATACAGAGTAAGCTGCCTTCTTTTGGAGTCACCAAGCGGCAGAATGGCTTCAGTACAATCAGGCAATTAGAGCAGCCCTGTGCCACTTCACTCAACTTTGCTCCACGCACTCGCTCGCTCTCTCCTGGTGTTTTTTTTTCCCCCTCTCGCTCCACCGACCGCTCCCAAAGGTGACGCCACATCAGGCCGGGCCCGGCGTCTCCCCTGCTCCTCACACGTTCTGCCTAAAAGCTCTGGATACCCAGGGAGCGCTCCCTTCCTCTTCCTCACTCGCCCCCTCCCCGACATGCCGCGGCTGTGGACGAGCTGGTGGAGCGGCGGCCTCTCTGTCGCTCCTTAATGACTGACTTCATCCCTTGGCTCTCGCCTCCCCGCCGACTTCACCTCCTTCTCTCCTGATAGCCCTGCCGTCATCATTGTCTGCTCGCCTACTTAAAAGCTTTTCAGAGTTTTGGTCCTGCTTCACTTGCGATGGGATGGAGCAGCCGGGACGCTACCCTCTGGTGACCCCGAAGACGAAAACGGGCCTTGATGAGGGCGAACAGCAGAGCATCAGTTTAGCCTGGGTCACGCCAAACTCAACACGCAAGACAAATGGACGTCTTTGTCTTTCAAACACCACGAGCGTCTGTGCCTTGATCTCCATGTTTAAGTTTCCAGCGCTGAATGTGAGCGAGGCATGACACCCTCACTGTGTATCAGCGGCTTCCACCACTGCTCAGCAGTCATGATTAAAACATCATCTTCAGTGTGACAGCAATCAAATAATCCCAATTATTATCTGACTAACTCAGAGAACCCTGTTATTTTCTGCCGCTGTCTAATGTTGTGCTTTTCAATTTGATTTCATTTTTATGTCTTCATCTTCATTTTTATAGCAGTGTTGTGTCTAAACTTAAAGGCTAAATGTCCGTGAGGCACTGAATTGTGCCACATTAATTACATTACTAGGGGGACTCGACCTGAGGGATGGACCGGTCCTGTGGGACCAGACCCTCTTGAAACACATGACGACGAAGAAGAAGAAGAAGAAGAAGAAGAAGAAGAAGAAGAAGAAGAAGAAGAAGAAGAAGAAAGTTGGCTAAGTTGCGGTACGATTTCCTTTATGTATTTTTTTTAGAACACTTGGCTGTAATCTTGTACAATATTACTTCTTCTACTTCATGTCTTGTCCTCTTCACGCCCCCCTAGTGGCCTGGCGCACTTCTGTTTTGTGGAGTGAATTTGCAGCGTTTCTCTCTTGCAGTTGTTTTGGGGTTTTGTGTGTGTTTTGAAATTTGCAGCATTCTTCTTTCACATTTGTTTTGTGGGTTTGAAAGTTTTTGCTTCTGCTTCGTTTCTGTGATCGCAGCATTTTTCTCTTGCAGCATTTTTCTCCTGCATTTGTTTTATGCGTTTGTGTGTTTTTGGTTTTGCATCATCGCTGTGTTTGCAGCTTTTGCCCTGGTCGGCCACCGTAGAAAAGGGGGGAAAAAATCCAGCCAAGATGCATAACAAGCAGGAAACATATTATAGCTTTAGAGCCATGTAATTCATAGTTTGCGTTTAAATAGTGATGAAGACGAGAGCAGCGAGAAACATATCTGTTCATTAACATGCATGCTACTCAGACAGGCCTGTTTAAAGATTGAGAGGGATAATCACTCAAGATGTCAGGGAGGAAAGACGAGCAGACGGCATGTGGCCTCTCTGTCTGAGTCTCTCCACGTCTTACACTTTCCCTAACCCATAATCCGGTCCGGGGACACTCACTTTAGATCTGTCTTAGTGGCAAAGTCTGTCCCCGCTCTGTACACTTGTCTCTACCCTAAGCTCATAGTGTTTTCAGGAATTACAATGTATTAACGCACATGCTGTTTTATTGTATACTGCAATAATATTTTGAAATGTAAACTGACTGTCCTTCGGTTGCATAATCAGCGTATGAACCACACAGATTTGTCTTTGTCTGCGTCTTCAAAAGGTGCTTTGATAAGACCTTTTTCTGCAGTTTTCCAAAGAAAACCACAAATGCATGTCAGGGTGAAAATGACAGGTTGTGTGTCAGGAACGTGCACACAGATCCCTTTAGCTCATGTTTAAAAAGTGATGAAGGGTAGTAAGCCAGGGTGGTAAGTAACATATCTGTGTTCATTAGCGTGCGACATGCGACTGAATGGCTGAGAGGGTTAATCACTTGGCAAGCGAGAGCGAGATAATCGGCGTCAGAGAGGAGCGCAGCGTCTTCTTCCTCAGCTTCTGCGCCTTTCTCTTCGCCACCCTCGTCCTCCTCGTCCTCCCTCCTGTCTCTCACCCATCTAGCCTCTGCATATTCATGTCCCCGGGCTCAATGCAAAGTCATCGAGCTGTAATGTATGAACTGTGTTAAATAAGTGAAGTGGGAGGAGGCCAATCTCAGACCAGCAGTCTCAGCGGTGGGCTGTGGCCAAGCGCTTCCTGACATAAATGTGAGGCTGGATAAATAAGTCAGCGGCTGACAACTGGACTGACGCATCGGGGGAGTTGTGATGGACTAAATTCATCACCACTTTCCTGTTGACTTTTCTTTTTTTAATTGCTTTGATATAATAATTTAAAATGATGCCAAGTGCAAGACACTCAAATGGAGAAGTGCGCAGCGGGACAAAACGCTCCAGATGATTTAAAATTTATTTAAAGTGGCCATAAAAAGAGAGGAAAAAAAAACCCACAGCTGACATTTGCCTGAGCTTTCTAACCCAAACAACCAAGAACCTGCAGCACATGAGCAGAACCTGCACCTGGCCACAACACTCTCCTCCCTCTACTCCTCCATACTTCAAACAAAGAGAAATGAATGGATGCATGATGAGGAACACGGCCCATCCTGCAAACCATGGACTTCCTCACTTCATGTTCAAATAGCAATGAAGAGAAGTGAGCAAGAGCAGCAAGTAATGTTTCTGTCTGCTCTCCAGTACTAACAAAGTGGAGCTCATCTCTGCCTGCAGACGCACACACACACACAGCTCACACATCCCAAACACAACAGCACAGAAAAAAACACATAAAGAGGAGAAAATATTGAATTTGGATAACACTGAACTGCTACTTCACCCACACGTTTTGGCTCTGCGGCTTACAATTTTGGGGCACACGCACATGAACACAGCACACACTCGTACTCACAGCCAGCATGAACTTGGCCTCCTCGATTCTGTCCGTGTCCACCAGCTGGAGGAAGAGCTCTGAAGCTGGTCTGTAGCAGGCAAAATGGTTGGCTAGCCGCTCCACCATGGCACTGACTGCAACACAGCATGCATATTTTTGGCTTTTCGGGTTTTCTTTAGGCTGGACGTGCATTTTGTATTTCTGTCTACAGACATGTATAGAGTGTGTGTGTGTGTGTGTGTGTGTGTGTGTGTGTGTGTGTGTGTGTCTTACTCTTGTCCAGGGCTTCCTCATTGTCCTCTTCCAAGATCTTTCTGAAGACGAAGGACACACTGGGTTTCTTGCTGTTTGGAGTTATGAAGAGCGCCTCCATCATCTCCACTGCTGACTCCAGGTTGCCGCTGAAGAGGGTGGGTGGTGAGAGGGAAAGAAAAGGTTAGTTCAAAGCTACACCTGTAATCTGCACGCTGGTAAACAGAGGAGAAATAAACCCATCCTGAAGTAAGAAGGTTGATATTGGACGACTGTGTGAAAGCCTTAATTACATTCAATGTCAGTATTTCTACAGTGTTGGTGCACGACGCTATGGTGTGGTTTAGGTTACCCTCACTATCATCCTTGCTACATACAGGCTGCACTTCCTCCTGCTCTCACGCTGAATGAACTGAACTTCGAGGTATGCTTTGACCTCTTGGGGGACGAACACATGCATAAAATAAACGGATTACGAGGAAGTGACCAGATCGACGAATAAAAACTCCCTGGTGCCGTCTACAAAACATTTTTAATCTAAACGATACAGGTTTCATCTTCTGTCCTTTGCAGCCTCCCCCTGTGCGCAGAGCGACCCGCTCCTCCACCGATGCTCGCTCACACACTCTGAAATGTTTTTCTGCTGAGCTCGCCACAACCAAACAAAGCCTGCACACCGAAGCACTACAAATCTAAAACAACTCAATCTGGCAACCCGACCTCGCTGCTAACACTTTACGCTCCCTGCCCACCGTCACCAGTCGTAATGAATATTTAACACGCAGGGTGTGTGCGCCTCTCTGTGTATGTATATGTGAGAGCGGCCAGAGGTGGCGGGGGGGAACATATCTGCGCCGATTGTTAGGACCGGGACCGTCTGAATAATTCAGCGGGGGGCCTCTCTAAATGTGGCGCTCCGCTTTCCGGGCCTGCTTGCTTTTCCGCCCGGGCTCTTAACCAGTCAGCTTGACTCAGATGCAGCGGGGACACACGTGTCAGAGCGGCTCAGAGCGCGGCTCCCAGAGGTCAGGGTTCAAGCTGACAGGCCCGCGCTGCGATGGCCAACCGGGCGTGAGACTGTCTTGCTCTCCCTCACTTCCTGCTGTCCCTCCGAGTTGGCGCGGGGACGCTGCCGCTCGAGCTGGAGGACATCGCTAATGCGGCAAGTGGCGCGATGAAAGTTTGATGCCTGATGTGCTTTGTATTTTGTCCGCCGTTGTTCGAGAAGCGACGAAGCAGCGGTGGAGGATGGGTGTTTTCATGACATTAAAAGGAATCCATGAATAATCCTGTTACGACTGCATTTCCTTTTTGTACTTGGCGCCCCGCTCCCCCCCGTAAGCTTTTACTGTAAGAGTGTGTCAACCTGGGTCTTGTCACACTCCTCTGCTGGTAGACTTTACAGACTAGCATGAAAAGATTTCACACTGGAAGGTACATGTTGTTATATATTTAAATGATCATGCAACATGTAGCCCTGCTCATCTGCAGCGATTTTAGCATCTGTCTGTGCATTCCACTCTACATGTGTCCACTATTTGTGTGGCCTTTATCATGATTATATCAGCGTCGCCAAAGGGAGAAATCTTCAAACCCTTCACATCCTTTACGCGCTTCCTCAACTCAAAAGCAGTCTTTCACGCGCTCATTCATAAATCGCCACATGCAGGCTTAGCAGTCTTACTTCTTGATGTGTGCCAGGATCGTGTTGTTGACAAACACCATGCTGGACAGGTTGGTGTTCATGCCGAGGTCCTTTACCAGCGACTCCACTACCTGGATGCCCGCCAAGTCACCACATTTACCCATGGCCTGAACCAGTCTGGTGATGGCAAGCTGTGACGGCACTTGGTCCTCCGCCAGCATGGACATCAGTGCCTCAAGAGCAGCTGTGGAGGAGAGCGAGAAGTGAACAGGTGTGTGTGTGTGTGTGTGTGAAATGAGGATGCGCATGTTCACTCACACATCTGTTTCTTACCGCCAGAGTTGCCTTTCTTGCTGTGTGTGATGATGAGCAAACAGTTGGCTATATCGCTCAGCTGGAAGCTGGGCGCCTGAGACACAGCCCTGAGGGAGACACAACGGATTTTTCTTGGTTTGGTATCGTCTTTCAGCTGCACACTTCGGTGAAAATAACTTGCAATGTAAGTTTGTCCTCGCAAAAAACAAACATTCACTCTCTACTCTAACGTCTCTGCTTCTATTCAGCTGTTGTAGGCGATGTTGATAATCAATGAGCAGGCCTGATTGGTGGTAATAACGGTTTTACAGGACTTCTGCTTTCAAGTTTCCATCTGGTTACATGAAAGCTGGAGATGATGGAACTTTGAAGATGCCCTGACTTTTTCCTCTAGCACCAAAATGAGGTTCACATCTGTGGTTTTCAGTGAAAATGTTGGCATGCTAAGATGCTAAACTTAGCTGATGAACACTGTTAACACCACACCTACTAACCATCACCGTGCTAACTTTGTGAGCACACTGACGTCAGCATTTGGTCAAAGCACCGCAGTGCCTGAACTTATTAACATGTGTGATGTAAGCCCATGCTGGACCGGCTGTTTCTTTGCTCATTTATTTCTATTTGGATATCATCATATGAGCTTATGCACACCATGACAGAGGATTTCATCCATATCTGAGTGTGGCTGCAACATGTAGCTTCCGGGGTGAGTCGTACACATCATTCCTAACTTTAGAGCTGATCCTGTGCTCTGCCATTCAAAGCAAATCTTTATAATCTGTGCTGACTGAGTTAATATCTCTCCTCGCGTCCTCGTCTTCGAATTTCCAGACTCCACAGAGATGGAGTGGATAAACACATGAGCTGGAAGGCAGAATGCAGATGAGACAATGGGAACAAATGTGATTGATGGCGAGTCTGAGCTTCTTGTAAAGCGCCTGCTGTGACCCTGAAAATAATACAGACATCAAACAGTTGATTACTTCTTGCTGAGCCCCTGCGTCTGTGTATCTGTGTGTGGCGTGAGGTGGGAGGCTGAGGCCGGGACGGGCTGAATGCTGCGGGGCTGAGGATGGTGATGAGGAGCTGCTCCTCATCACTTCTTCCTCCCTGCTTTGCCTCCCTCTGCCCGTCTCTTTGCTCTTCTTTTCAGCGCTCCTCCTTTTCATTTCTTTGCCACTAAAACCTCAATCAAGCTCGCCTCCCGTCTTTTTTTATTTCTTATTATAGCCCCGCAACCAGATTAATCCGTCCGCTCAATTGAGCATCAGGCCGGCAATCCTTATCACCACGGCGACACCAGGCCAAGCGGCATCCGGCAGCTGCTGTGACAGGGTCACGGCAGAGATTGGAGCGGTAACAGGGTCGCCGGCACGGGGAGGCCGAGCGGTGGGGGGTGTGGGGTCAGAATTATTCTTATCGGGTGGAAGAAATTCTCCAGAGGCCGTTTCTCCCTCACCTTTTCCCAAACACACACACACACACACACACACACTTACTTCTAGGGGTATTGTGCTTCAGCCAATGAATCCATCATCCACCTCTTCCTCTCTCTCACATCATCATCATCACTCTCTCCCAATCCCTTAATCTTGCCATAAGCACCCCCGCTGCTCAATTCTGTACAGATTACCCAAAAACAAACACACACACACCCACACGCACACAGAATTAATGCCTATAGCGTCTTCATTAACCTCGTGTGTGATTAAATCTAGCCCTCCTCCCCTCGTTCACTCCTCCTTTCCTATTTAGCTCTTTTTATCTCCTTCCTTTCCTCCGCATTTCCATCTTTCCCCGACTCTCCTCTCAGCTCATTTCACTTCTCATTTAGAGTGCAGATAAACGAAGCTTTTATCCAGGCAGGGATGCCATAAACCAATTCAAACAGAGACTGGAGATGGGTTATCACTTGTATTGCCTCGCGCTTGTTGAAACACGGCTCTAAAATTGATACGATTATTTCTCATAACATAAGAGAGTGAACCATGTCGAGCGCCGAAAAACAGCCGAGAGACTGATAGCGTAATAGATGTGTTTACATATTTTTTTTCTTTCCCTACAAATTAGTAACCGCATCTCTCCTTTCTCGTATCATGTCATTATGTTATTATCTCTTTTTCGGACACTTTGCTTCTGTGTTTTTCCTCCGCAGAGAGAAAGCGATATAAAGACGGGGACAAAAGGAGCAATACAAAAAAAGGAAAAAGGAGGAGATTACCTAAAAAGACAAACAGAGCAGAGAAGATCAGAGCGGCGCTAAGCTCAGATCTCTAATACCTCTGTCTCTCCATCTACTCGTCTCCAGGCTCACGCCCTGATACGGTCCCCGTAACACAACAACACATGATACATTACTAATTGGAAGAAGATTGATGTTTTTGCGCAAAGTCAGCCGCTTCCCAGAAAACCAAAATTAATCTGTACATCCGAGCATGTGTGTGTGTGTGTGTGTCTGTGTGTGTGTGTGTGTGTGTGTGCCTGTGTATCTGAGGGCTTAGTAAGAACCACTGTTCATATCCAGCAGGGCTGACTGTGTTAGCACACAATCAGTTTATAATCCTCATGTCTATTGAGGAGATGTACTTTTAGCCTGAGGTGACCCCGGGGCCACACACTGAGGAGGCAGGGAAAGTAGCAGAGCGTTAGCCACTGTGCTACATGCTGACTGAGACATGCTTGGCAGTCCAGCTGCACTTCACAATGTTCTCATACATGTTTGACTGATGGTGACATAAGGGATGTGGGTTATGACACATCAGACACCTAACAGCTAGAAGGTCCCAGGTTCGATTCCCACCTGGGGCGCTGTGGGCACTGAGGGCATGTCCTCCACCATGCCTTCAGTGCCTGCTGCCCCTTATCCTGAAGAAAGGGGCTTTTCTGTGTGGAGTTTGCATGTTTTTGCTCTAAAAATGCAAAGATCATCACCTGACCAAGGATGACGAAAAAGGAACTGGGTCCCTGGGCGCCGGTTGGCTGGCAGCCCACCGCTCCTGGTCAGGAACAACTGCCAGGATGGGTCAAACTAAGCATGTTGTGTGTGTGCATGTAATGTGGTGTGACAAATAAAGGGATGTCTTTATACTTACAAACACTGTTTATTCCTGGTACCATAACTAAGGAAGAGTCTTGTAAGGTGACAAGTTTCAGTGATAGCGCCATTTGTCGTTGAGATGAGATGTTAAGGCACTTACATGTCCTTGACTGCCATGGCGTCCTCCAGGTATCCCATGCCCAACAGGGCGCGGATCACCTGGTCGTAAGAGGCGAGGCCTACTTTCACACCCCTTGCGGTGGTGTCCTTCAGTATCTTGTAGGCTTCTGTAGGGAACAAGCTTAGCATTAGCTCCAGAATTGGTTATCCAGTTATCACAACTGCAGCTTCAAGCAGAAAATCCCACAGATCAGCAAACAAAGAGGCAAGTGAATAGAGGGAAGGTGAACATGTGGGAAGCTAAATGTTCCAGATCGAGGAGATTGGGGACCAGAACTAAAAGCTGAGTGTGTAACGGACTTCACTCATCAGCTGGCGACACAGAGGCCAGACCAACCAGATTCTCGTGTCTGTCGTGTGGGACAACAGCACTGAGGCCTCCTCCTCCTCCTGCTGCTGCTGCTTACCTTGGACTTTGCCCTTTTTGCAGAGGGTAATCAGCTGGACGTGGATGTCAGGAGCAGCTTCGGGTGTGACGGGGTTTGCTGCATCTTTAACCTGCTGTTTGGTGGCAGCTCGTTCGTACCAGGTCTGTGAATGAAACACACGGAAAACTGCCATAAATCTCCAACGCTTCCATCAAAACGCAGCTACATTCAAGCCTGTGTATGTGTTTAACAGTGTGCCGGCAATGAGCTGGTGTGTGCATGTGTGTGTGTGACAGTGCAATAATGCTGCTGTGCCGGTAGGCCAGGGTCCCCTAATGCTCGGTCACCCGTGTAGCAGTGAGGGGAGGGGGTTAAGCTGTATTGGCTGGGGGCAAATTAGGCCTGGCACCCCAGGGGCAAAAGAAAAGTGTGTGTGCGTGAGTTACAGAGTGTGTGTCAGAACGGGGGTGTCAACTCAAGAGCCCCAGGGGTCACCGAGTTCATCGCTCCCGGCAACAGCAATCACTTCCTGTCTCATCATGCTTCGGGCTATTGGAGCATATGCAGAAGGAGCCAGAGGAAAGATGCAGCATGGAGGAATGGAGCAATAGACTATTACGTTATTTAAAGCTAAGCTCCTCTCTTTTTTAATACATATTCACATTCTGTGCCTTTCATTTCGTCTTTTGGGCAGAGCACAGCCGAGGCCACATGCGTATAGAACTGAGGATCCAGCGGCAGCCATATGGTGGCATTTAGCTGCTGGCTAAATTAGTCTGGCATTACAGATTTGCAGACAGATCAAGCTGTAATTCCTTTCACCAGCCCGTCGGTCTGATTGACCACACTTCAGATCAGAGCCTCAATCCTGTTTCCTCTGCATGTAATGAACAGAGGCTTAAAGTGGAGCAGGGCAGGGGCTGCAGAGAGCAGCTGATAAGAGTTTTCAGAGGTTTTTTTTTTGGGGGGGGGGGGGTTAGTCCCTACGATCAGAGGTCAGCTTGCTCTTCGGTTAATCTATGCTGTATGAAAATAATTGTGAATGAGACGATTGTGTTTGAAACGACAGAGTGCAGTTTCAGTCTGTATTTGGCTCCACTCAAGCTCAAATTAAGCTCCTTGCACTGTTGATACACAGTATATACCAGACCTGCACTGACCATGTACAGAACACCACAGGGTGCTGACACTGGGTCTAGTTTCTCGTTAAGATTTCAGTTATTTATGTTTTAATCTTTCATTTCTTTTGCTTACTTCTTCGTCTGTCCTTTTGTGGTTTGTTTCATTTATTTCTTTTTGGCTCCTGTAACTCTTCCCATTGGGAAGCACTCTATCCACTGAGCTGTCGTATCTCTTATGTTCATTTATCAAGGACACCTCGAATATCAAGACAGGGCTGCAATTTACAATTATGTTCATTATGGTGGGAATGACAGTCGCATGTTCCCAGAGATCGGGTAGACGCCTACAAATTGCTTTTTGCACGACGACTCGATTTACAGTGACATAAAACAAAGAAAAGCTGCAAACCCTCACATTTGTGGAGCTGTAAATAAAAGGATGTTTGCCATTTCTGCTAAATAATGGCTTGAAATATGAACAGATTTCTAAAATGACCTGTCCATCAGCTCCATCTCATCACATTTAAGATTTGGGACAGCACAGGCACCATTATAATCTGTGTTTAACCATCAGTGCAGCATGGTTGTTATGTTTGACCTCAGGCACTTTTAGAGTCCTTCTGAGCTCTTGGGACCCTCCTGGCTTTTGCTTTCAGTCTTATCTGCCCCCCCCCCCCCCCCCGGCAATTATTCTTCTGAATAGCAGATCTGTTAATGTGATGTACATATTATGAAGCCATGGGTTTTTACCTCAGGCATCACAAAGGGCACCTCCTGGTTATTATTCTTCAGGATGTCTGCTAGCAGACGCAGGGTCCTCTCTCTGGGAATGATGTTCTCCTCCTGCATCTTCGTCCACACCGTCTCTGCCTTCTGCCAGTCATTTGTCTGCTCTGAAAGCGAGAAACAAAGCCGCGGGAGTGAGAAAAGGTGTGATCTCATGTCACTTGTTAGGAAAGCCACGACACACAGACCCACGTGGTCATATGTTCAGTCCATTTCGTCTGTCGCTCACCGCTCAGCCCGCACCACGGAGTCATTTCTGACAAAGCGCTCCATGCTGAGAGAGGGCAATCAACGCACTAATCTGATCAACTGACTGACCCTCAACTATGCTGTAATTTAGGAAGCACAGTAACTAGTGGTGTGTGTCTGTGTATGTGTGTGTGTGTGTGCATGCGTGCGTGTGTGGGGACGTGGGGGTAATGGATTGACACTCCAATCACAGTTGTTATCTGCTCTGCTCTCCACTGCAGCAATCACACCAGCGCGTCTCCAGCCTGATCATGTTCTCACACACACACACACGCACGCACGCACGCACGCACGCACACAACAGCACACCTAGAGGTGGGAGGTCACGACAGCCAAACGAAGAGAAATGAAAGTGAAGAACAAACAAACGGAAACATGAAAGAGAGAAGGACTTACTGCAGAGGCGGAGGATGTAACTGTACATCTCATCTCTGTCGCACTCGAACAGCTTGGATGTCATGTCCACCATCTGCTCCAAGGACTCCATCTATACACACAAACACACAATTTAAGTTGGAATTTTTTCGTATTTTCATTTTCTTCTTCCTTTGGGTCCTTGTGGCCTTGATTAGATCAGCTTGTGTGTGCGTGTGTGTTACCTGTTTGGTAAAAATGCATCTCTCTGCGTACCAGTGCAGGCGCCCAGGCCTTGCCCTCAGCCCGGGGGTCTGCAAAAGAAAAGAACAGATGAATCTCCAAGAGACCCTGGAGAGCAGATAAATAAGAGCATCAAATGTAACTCGTGTGGATGCGTCACAGCTCTCATGGCATCGGATTTCTTCTTAGCGACGTTCCCAGATCTCAGCAACTAAACTTATTACGAGACAACGTTATTATTAGGGCTAGACATGACGGCAAATCCATGAAAATAAAGTCCAAGTTACAAAAAACTAGAATTATCCTTCAAATCCAGGCTGGAATATTTTAAAGTTTTAGATATAAATCACCGTGCAGGCGGGATATCAATATGGATGCCTCTTAAAGGTCAATGAAACAAAGATAAATATAGATAAAACTTCAAACCATTAATGCATTATCCATAGGGTAAACACCTATTGATCCATACAAACCCATCCAGCCTAAAGAGCATTTCCAATATTGCCATTAGCCGATGTACACCAAGTTCAGCCTCATACACAGGAATCAATACAGATGGATGGTTTGAAAAATGAAAAGTGTCTCCTTTTATGTGAGTGCAGCAGTTTCATATTAACGCCACACTGATGCATCTTCACATAATCTTTAAGTGTAAACCGGCGAGAGGAACGTCAAGCTGATGTTTGTGTGGCCTTGAGCGAGCTTACAAAAGCCGCGTGCCGCAACACAGACGACACACAAACGCTATGCAGCAAGACGTGTGCTCAGGAGTCGCACACACGCATCTGGCATCAGAGCTGCAGAGAAGGGCTGCGACTGAAGACTCTTCATCAGTTAGTCTGTAAAGATACTCAATTTACAGTTACACAAAACAGAAAACCAGCCTATTCATATGTCTTAGAGACTAGAGGCACCAAATGTTTACCATTTATTTTTTGCATTTGAACAATCAGTGTAGTGTCTGAACGCGTTCATTGAACGATTTGGGCGAACGTGAACTTAACGTACTGTATTACTGCCGGATGAACGTTACTGTGAACTCGTTCATTCTGGTGTCTGTGAACGGCACGCTCTCTCAGTTTAACTTCGTTCAATAGGGTGCCAGATTTCTATCGAGCCTTCCAGGCGAAAACCCGGCTAAAACACAGCGTAAACAGGCCTTAATATGTAGCGGAAAAAACACCCAATCTGGCAACACCAGCCACCAGTGTCGCACCGCCGCATGCGTCATCAAAACAAAAAGCAGCGAGGAGGCGTCGTGTGATCATTTTAACGAGTTTTATGACAAGTTCGGTGAGGATGGGAAAAATCGTACAGTTCCGTGCAAACTTTGCCCGCCGGCTTTCAAAAAGAAAATCTGCAGTCACGTCCACAGCAAACCTGAAACGGCACATTGAACTGAAGCACCCGGTTAGCCTTTCAAGGTATATTCTGACGCACAGTTACAGTGTTGAAACTGCTACTGCTAATAACAAAAGGTTGAAATGTTAAAACTGTGAAGAAATGTGCGTTTTTGTCATCAAATTACAGGTTAAAAATTCAAACTGGAGCGACAAGATTTTGGGTTTAAAAATGCTCCGACAGCCATAAATAGTCTTGCATTTTTGGGAGCTCTGTAATACTTTTAGGACACCGGTGATACGCAGACAGACAGAGCGTGTGGGCTGTCAAACAAGGGCTGACATAGATTGATCTGCAGGCTCGTGTAGCTCAGATTTAGCCTGATACGTGGAGTGACTAGATGATTATTATCATGGAATAACAGTGATCAGGATTTCATCTGGCTCTTGGGGCTTGGATACAATCTGAATAAGACTGGGATTGAGAAATCGCCCTCTCTTCCTGGTAATCTGGTGGAGAAAAAAGGAAAAGAGGAAAAGAGAGAGAGAGAGAGATCGGCCAGCATGTTAATCTGAATGGGATCAGCAGCGTTCAATCCCCGCTGGCCTCTTTGATGGGAGCCCATCACACTGTGCGAGGGAGGGGAAAGTCAAGAAAAGACGGGCTTCATCCCTCTCTCTCGCCACCCCTCACTGCCGTCATCCTTTCCTCCCTCAATCCCCTCTTCTCTCAATCCGCCTCCCCCCTCCTCCAAATCTCCCCCGCTCCTGCTCGCTCTCTTTCCCTGCCTCTCCATCCCTCCATCCGGCCCAGGCAAAGGCATTATGTTCTTACCCAACCAGCCAAAGGGACAAATTAAAATGTGTTGCACTCTCTCTCTCTCAGTCTGTCTAATCTTCTTAGAGACTAAGGCCCAGTGCAAGTGCTCCATCTTTTTGCCTCCGGTTCCCTTTACTTGGTAAAGTCTTGTGGGCTCAGATCAGCCTTCGCACATCTACTCGCGCGTGCACGCACACACACACACACACACACACGCGAATATGTTTGGGATTTTGAATCCGTCAGGACAAATCTCCCTAATCTGAGCGGAAAACAAAATCCTCAGAAATAAGACGGCACGTACACTTGCGCACGCACGGGTGGATCAAAAGAATCCAAAGTGGAAACAAACAAAAAACACTCTCACTTTCACAAAGAGATAATGGAAAAATGCCATCAGGTCAGATTATCAGGACAATCCTCCGACACACACACATACACACACACACACACACACACACACAGCGTTACAGCCCATCACTCTGCCTCTTTCAGAGTCTTGCGTGGCCTTTAGATGCTGAAACATCTTTACAGGTTTCTTTCACATCTTTATGTACACGAACACAAAAAGAAGCAGACAGAGCCGACCTCGCCTCGCCTCCACTTAACGAACCCTCTCCATCTCAATCCCTAATGTTCTAATTCCACTAATCACCCGGCCACTTAGTCCACACACACACACCCCTCTCCCTAACACAAAAACACATAATGGCTCACCACTCTTTAGCAATACTACCTAACCTTGACCATCACACACATGCGCGTGTGCCAGTAATGAGCCCGGCCACCTGACAATCCTCTACCTAACCTTGACCATTTAGCACAAAATGGGCCACCTTTCTCTATCATTACATTTAATTAGCTGTGATTAATCAGCTGCCAATTATACCAAACACAGCCTAAAGAGAGACACCACTCTGGACTACCACTTGACGCTCTCAGAGGGGAAAAAAGTATTTCTGTGTTTGAGTGTGCGTGCATGCATATTATTTGAGTGATGGATATGATTCTGCTGTGTTATACATCCTCAGCAGCACATCCGTCGACATGCAAGTGCAGCAAGAGGTGAACTTCATGAGACTTTGCTCCAAACATCTGCGCAGGTGAGGTGAACTCTGCTGTTTATACTTTAAAGCTGCATTAATTCATATTATTATATTAACAACAGTGGAATGTCTGAGCATCATCAAAGGTGTCGCTCATGGTGATGAACTCAGGGAGAGTTATCACCAGGCTGCACTTCTCCTCACCTCCATGAAGCATCGTTTAAGCTTGATGTTTTGGTTTTCCAGTTTGCAAAGTTCACTGTTTTGGTTCACTCTCAGCGATAATTTCCAGCTGCAGCAGCCGAAAAAAAGCTCTAACCCACCTGTGCTACCTGCTCAGCACCACCTGTCAGGCAGGCAAAGTTAGACAAGACATATTTCCCTTCAGGAGTTGGTTGAGACCAAATTGGAGCTAAAAAAGAGAGCGAATCTTAGAGCAAATGATGCTGCTTCATGTCTGCTCGGCGCGTAAACAGGCGAATGGCCGCTGATACGTTCTCTATATCTCTGCAACAACTTAACCTAAGTGATGCCACCATTTTTGAGATTCCAGCATTTTTTTTCAGTCCAGCATACGGCCACTAAAAGTGTTTGTTTTTGCCACTGACAGGCTCAGATCTTTATTTCAGTCTCGTTTCACCGCAAGTCTCATTCTGAAGTCTTGTGAGAGTTGAGTTGTTGCAGGAAAACATTGATAGAAACATTAAGCTGAGAGAGAGGAGGGCAGGGAAGAGTTTGCTTTGCTGGAGTGCAGAAAGTGTTATCTAAATGATTTTCAGTGTCACAGCTGAAGATTTAGCACACGAGCAACAAGTCCACTTTTGTGAGATGCGACCAGGAAACGTAAAGAAAGACATTTTATTTCTCCGTAGGGTCCTTTCCATAATATTATCAGACACACATGCAAACAATCTGAGCCTGTCAGCAGCAAAAACAAGCACTTTACATGGAAAAAACACATCGACAGTGTGCAATTACATGGGAATAAAAGGTCCATCTTGAAAAATAGCTAAGTTTCTCTTTAAGTATCATCCGGTCAATTAAGTCTGAGCCCCATTAAATATGACATAATTGACACTCAATGACAATAGTCTTCATGTTCATGACGGGTGACAGATGTCATGTCAGTCCCTTCAAATAAAGCATTTAAAGATGTGCAGGTTTTACGTCGACGCTGCGCATCCAAACCCAACAGATGGGGGTGATGCAGCTGAGCTTTTGTCACTCTAACCTACATCTTCCGTCCACATCAAGGACAACACGTACATCTGGAGTACATTTACAAGGCAGCGCCAATCTCACACATCACTGGCATGCAGCTGGCTCTGTTATAAGTCGGATAACAGCCACACAATCGAGCAGAAGCGGAACGAGAGCCACAATAACAACATGTCGATAATATTTAAGAGGGTTTGGAAATCCTCAAGAGGGACAAATCCCTCTTTTAGTGCACACCAGGACACGAGAGAGAGCGAGTCAGAGCGGGGGAGTTAAGGTGTTTTTCTCCCTCGCTTTTGTTCTCATCCCGATCAGACAACGTAATGGCCTTGTTTTCCTTCCTCTGATGTCAGGCTCATCCCTCTATTCGTTTATTCATCAATCTCTCTGTCCTGCTATCCGGTCCCCGGCCGCCTGTCCGTTTTATCCATGTGAAAATCGCTTCTTATCTGCCTGCTTCGCCTCTCTCTTTTTCTCACCCTAATCTACGGGCTTATGGCAAGACTTAAGATGACAAAGATATAAATATTCATAAAATATTCAGGTCAGACGAGCTGCGAGGACAAAGAGTTCGGCAATTACATCCTGACGTGCCCTCGGCGGCTCGTTGCTGTTTTGCAGGTAGCTCCTCTTTTATGGTGCTCAGTCTCAGAGGAAGCTGAACTGCAGTCAAACGACAAACTGTTGATGCTTCAAATAAAGAGAGCAGATCTGTTCACTGCCATGAAGTGGCAGCAGAAAGCACAGGAGCTCTTACGTCACATTCTGCTCGGCCTTGGGGACAGAAAATAAAAAAGGGACGTCTCTTGTGGGAATGATGCAGGATGTGACCACAGCAGGACCAATGCAGATACCACTCATTCATCTATGAGTCTGCACGCAGGGGTGGGTGGAGACAGAGGTGGGGACTGCATACTATAAAGCCAATGAGAGGCATGAAGGATTTTTCTTCCATGGTAAAAAAAAACAACCCCTAAATATGTAATTGTGATGAACACAGATGAGTTTTTAGGGGTTTATCAAAGGCAGCAGAGGAACCTGCAGGAGAAGTGTAATCAGGAAAATGTGCCCTGCAGAGAAATTGTCCCTTTTAGTGATACAGTGTTATATATTATATCATTAAACTATTTTGTCAGGCATGAATGGAAATAAAAGCGGGATTTAACAGGTGTAGCTGATAACTTACTCTGAATCTGATGCTGCAACATGTTTTTAATAAGTTGGGACAGGAGGAGATAAAGACTGGGAAAGATGTGGAACGCTCCAAAAACGCCTGTTTGGAACATTCCACAGGTAAACAGGCTCATTGGTAACAGGTGAGAGTGTCATGATCTGGTATGAAAGGGGCCTCCTGGAAAGGCTCAGTAGCTCACAAGCGGGGATGGAGCGAGGTTCACCACTTTGTGAACACATGACTGGATGAAGGAGATTACTGCATGAACACTTCGGTGGTTTGTAAATGATTGCATCTGTTCTGAATCGACATTGTACATTAGTTTCGGGAAGAAACTGTATCAGAGAGCCAACTTGGCTCCAGCAGTTCTGTATGTGGGCGTGTGTGTGTGTGTGTGTGTGTGTGTGTGTGTGTGTGTGTGTGTGTGTGTGTGTGTGTGTGTGTGTACCTCAATGATCTTCCGAGCCTCACGGTAGCGGCCCGTCTGCAGGAATGCGAAGAACAGATCATACAGCATGGTCATCTCTCCTTGAGACTGACTCACAAAGTCCAGGGCTGAGGAGAAAAGACAAAGACGCAGACGCACCGAGCAGAGAAAAAGGTCATGAATAACAACGCCTGCAAGGTGAACGAACACTCGGCACACTTCATCTTTTCCTTCTGATTCCATTATTTGGCACAGGCACAAAGCAGCCATATCAAGGCACACTCACACAAACGCACACTCACACACACGCGCCCCGGATGAAAGCTTAAGCTCTCATGGAAAACTTGCTAAAACGCTCTGCTCAGCGTTGCGTCCTATCTCTGTCCAGCAGCTTCAGGACAGGTACCACGCACACACATACACACATGCACACAATGCAAACTTTCAGTCATCTAAAAGGACCTGCATACTCAGCGAAGCAGAGGAGGAAAGAATAATCCCTCTCCCTCCACATGCTGTCATCTGAAGTCAACAGAAAAAACAATGTGCTGCCATTTTGCTTTTTCAACTTTAATAATTAAATGAATTCATGGTCTACGTCTCATGCAGACAAGTTTCGGGCCAGTCGGACTAAGTAGGGAGCGTAAATGAAGTGGCTCTTCTTCTTCCACATCCCACGCTCCTGTAAACTTTCCCGTGACAGACCCCTCCAGGTTAAAAGCATGCATGATGACCTTTCCTTGTTTCAGAATACATCGGCGGTTGCTTTGGTTGTCAAAACCTCACAAAAACCCTACAGTTTATTTTTCTGTTGATGCTTGAACTCGAGCCAAGGTCAGACATGTGAGTCGAGATCTTTTCACGAGGGATGTCATGCTTTTAGAGTGTTTTGGACCACTGAAGGCCGGTCTGCTGGAAGTATGCTCATTTGATGGCTCCGGTACACTTGCTTTTATTTCAGACGATGCATTTAAAGGTGACTATTCATGCGCCGCAACAGCACGGGTCCACGGGAGCAGGCCACGGTGCGGCGGGCTGCGGCACTCATCGCGCACTCATAATGCCATTGGGTCGAGTGCGACTCAAGGTTTATGTCAGAAGTCATCCCTCTCTTTATATGAAGGAGTGGGAGACAAAATCATTTATTATTTCAAGATCCTCTGAATAGCCGGCGGTGGTTCACACGGTGGCCTCCGTCAGATTCACTGGAAAAGTCATTTTGATGTTTTGAGGGTGCAGCGATTGACTCTGAGGGTCTGTCGCCTTTCTGCGAGGAGGGGGCGGAGGGGTCCAGAGATGAGGGCAGGAGGGAAGGGTGAATGACGAGGGTGTGGGTGAACAGGGAGGTGGAGAGGTGCTTCACTGCACGGTTTTCGACCTGTGCACACTCCACAGCCACTTGGCCCCTGCGGCACATTGAACTTGACCTTTCTGGCCGAGCCGCCGTCGACGCGCAGGGAGACCGTTCAAAACGTGATCAGCCGACGTGCTTCACCGCGACCCTGGCCTGCACCTGTCTCGCTCTCGGGTCCTCTTACACACTCTTGGATTTGTTGGCGCTTCTTTATGCGTTTAAAGCAAAAACTGCACGGGCGTTTCAGAATTCGCTCCCTCCGCCCACACGCAGAAACGAGCGAGGTCGAGTCAACCAGGAGACACAGAAAGTTCAACCGAGCAGAGCTCGCATGCTGCATGTCACTCCCTCTTTGTCCTGTAGTTTCCCGTCATCGCTCTGCTGTCAAGTTTCTCATGGAAGGCAACAAATGCGCAACCAAAAATATTTATTATTTTAAAATCTGTGTTCAATGAAGAGAACGTGGGGATCCTGCATGTAATAGATAGTTACGTCTTTAAATTGCTTGTGTTTCAAGAATATACGACAAGCTTGAAGCAGCTGAGCACGAGATCACAAAAAGATGACTGAAGGACAAAGCATGCAGATTGGACAGATGTGTGTAACCTTTCTGCAGCAGTTCGGTGTCTCCTTTCTCCACCAGACCAACAATGATGTCGTGGATGCGAGGCAGCTGTTTGTAGCGCTTCTGACACTCCACCGATGCCTCTAGGGCTCCAGACAGGTCGTTCCTGCAGGCATGCGACCACACACACACACACACACACACACACACACACACACACACACACACACACACACACACACACACACACACACACACACACACACACACACACACACACACACACACACACACACACACGGAAGGAGAAAGAGCAGAGAGCGAGTTAGGTGTCAGGTCTGTCCAATCAGTCATGTGTAGGATTGTGCCGGGAGAGAATAGAGAGTGTATCACGGGGCGTTAACCCTGTGACCTCCCGTTTGAGCACTATAACCCAGCACAACAATGCAGGCCTTTGAATTCATGACAGCATGCCTCTGGGTGATGAAGCCTTTTGGCCCCAATACATCATTCTCACACAATCGTGCCCGCTCTCGCACACCTGTCTGCGAGGGGCTAATGTCTCTCTGGACAGGCTTTTAGAGAGGAACCAGCACAACAGACAAAAGGACTCGGCTGATCTTTACCCTCTCCGCTCGGCTCCTCTCGCGCCTTCCAACTTCTCTCGCTCCTTCTCCTCTTTTGTCCTCTCCAACCCCCTTTAACCTCCCCTCATTTCCTCTTCCTCTCATTTCCCTTTCCCCCTGATCCTCTCTCTTCTTCTCTTTCCTTCTCCTTCTCACCATCTTCCTTTTGACTTCAAGCTGTCAGCTCTCAATCCCCTCAGATGACCTCGCCCCCCAGCTGAGCAATTTAGCAGAAATATGGCAACAACATTAGAGACCCCCCCACCACCACCACCACCACTAGCTCGTCTCATGTCACCATTTTCTTGCTCAATCTATCCTCCTATCCCTCCTGAGCGGACGAACAAACAAAAGAGCGCGTAGAGGGAGGATGAGTGCACCTGATGGAGTGATGATGAGACTGGCAGAGAGACGGACGGGGAGAGGAAGCAAGGGAACGAGAAGCTGAGAGAAAGGGGAGGGAGAGAGACCACTTCAATCCCCTCTATTGTGACAGAGCTGCCATCAATCTGTTGATTGGGTAATTACCATGTCAATCACACAGAGGTCAAAGCAGATAGGGCACCCGTGGGGGAGGTAGGTGGCAGAGTAAGTGAGTGAAAAAGAGACCGATGGACAGAGCGTGAGAGAGACAGAGATTGAGAGCGAACAGGTATAATTTCTGAAGTGTTTTCTCCTCTAATCAATTAGACAAGTGGATAAGAGAAATATGCCCAAAAAGACCAACAACCTGGGAAAAAAACAGGAAATGGTGTGACCTCTGAGGTTGTCTTCTGCAAGGCAGAAGCAGGAGGGAGCGAAGGAGGGTGGACGAACGGAGTGATTAGGGTTGGAAGGTAAAGGGGTCCGCTAATTGAAATGAAGAGGGACAACATTATTCAGTCAAGAGGCTGTTCAACCGCACAACAGTCTGATTGAACAACACAGAGGAGGGAGGGAGGGATCTCTGAGGCCGAGGACGGGGGGGGCAGCGGGTACGAAATTCACTCCAAAAAATGAGACAAGGATGAGGGAAAAAGTGCAGCTCGTAATTAACGTAACGTGGCTTATATTCACGACCGCCTTAACTGTGCTGGTGTGGTGTGTGTGCATTTTAACACCGGAGCCTTTTCTACACATTGAGGCCAAGTCAAAACTCCTTCTCCACATGTTTCCCCCCTTCTTTCGTTCATTCCTCCATCCATCGAGCTCCTGCACAGCTACTTATAATCTCTCCTTCCTAATGAGACAAAAAAAAAATAAAAAAACATCCCATCACTCTTGGAAAAAATAAGGGTCTGGCATTGCAATTACACCCTCTCTACCTTCCTCCTTCCTCCCCTCTCCCCTATTCTCCGCCCACCGATCCACCCCAAAAAAGAGCTAAGGATGTCGAAAGATGGATAATTTCCCCTAGGTACAATTTAACTGTCACTTTGCGTTGCCATTTACTGCGGCGCACAGCCCTGTTAATGTCCTCAACTTTGCATGTCAGCCACTTTCCAGCCAATTAAGCCCTGAAAAAAAAAGGAGCGCTTTGCACAGTGGAAACCTGAAGGATTAGACAAGGAAGCCTCCCCTCCCTCTCCGTCCTCCTCTTTTGTTCAGGGGAGATCGGCGGGCCTGTTATCAAGCCACTGTCCTTGCGTGGGGGAGGACGAGGTGTCTGTGTCTCGAAACGCAAATGAGACTGCGATCGTGACACCACTAGCCCGCTGTTATGTGTGCTGAAGAATGGCACTTGCTAATGTTTATGCCGGTGCCCACACAGGTGAACGCTCGCATTAGTCATGGAGGCACTTTGTTATTTTGGTGACTCAGGGGCATCTGAGCAAGCTGGGAAACACAACATTTGTCATACCATCACACATCAGCACATAATGTTAATGTGGCAGACGTGTTAGCTAACAGCTGCACACAGCGTCTCCACATCAGCTCGCCTGCTGTTCGGTGCTTGCTTGGCGTACAGCGAACGGTGGGCTTATCGGAGCTTCCTAGCCGAAGTCCTGCAGCAGGAAACGAGGTTGGTGAGAGTTTGTGAGCTAGAAAGCCAAAACAATGAGCTAACAGAAGCCCACAGAGCCGAGGGGAAGAGTCAAGTGCTAATTGTGTTATGATGAGCGACGCCTTTCACAGCACACACAGACACCGTGAGGTTGAATAGGTAATGGAAGCTGTGCAGAGCTGGAGTTAACAATCGTGCGGCTTTCCATATCTCTTTCTCTTCCTTTTTCATCCATCTTTTCATCCTCACATCGATTTACTTCTGTTTCACCTCTGGCTCATTCCATTTTTCTACTTTCCCTTTTTCTTTTCAGCTGTGCTGACTAGCAATGGGATGCTCTCCTCTCACCAGGCCTCACTCTATGTACGCACAATGCAAGAAGGTAGAGAAGAGTGGAAGTGAATGAGGTATTTTTCCTTCGAGCCACTCATCTCCCATCAGCTCTCTAATCCCCCTCACAACTCCTCCTCCTCTATTGCCACAGTTTCTCTGTCTTATCATACATGTCCTGCCAGCTCTTCGTTTTGTTTGACTCATTAGCATTTCCTGTCACTAATCACTTCCATAAGGACGCGGCAATCTGAGCAACCTGCCAGCTAGCATAGCAGCAGGTTAGCACACACAACAGCGAGCGGACGGGCATGAAGGCTAACGGGGCGGCGCATATGATGGGCTGTCAAGGGCTAATCTGCCGGAGAAGTGTTCATTAAGTCATTAGCGCTGACGCAGCGATGAGACTGGTGCGGGGGGGAGTGATGCCTGCTTTGTCCTCTTTTTATCGCTTCCCTCCGTCCCTCCGCCTCCCAACTGTCTGTTTGTCCGCTGACTGACAGAATGAAGAGGTGGAGACAAACGAAAGAAAGATAAAAGAGGAAAAAGAGGAGGAGATAGAATCAACTGGAGCGCAAAAGTCAAGTGTTGTGGTACTCAAACCTGCCCTGAGGCCTGGCGGAACCACTGCAGGAACTACATGTTAAATCCACTTCACATCCCATCACAAGACGAATGCATACGATTATTTATTTCCATAAAGCCTTTCAAAGGTGGGGTGAATCATTCTGGAGGAAGATTGGTGATATTTGCTGCATTTGAAAATGAGAAAATACCTCCTAGCTAGCTGTCCCTTCTGTGTGTGTGCGCTGAAAAGCCATGAGCCATGCAGCACCAGCCAATCAGCAACAGGTGGCGTTCGTGCACAGGACAAGAGGAAGGGGAGGGGAGATGGTGGAACGAGGGGGGCTGTTAAGCCCACATGCCAGCGGGTAGTCGCATTGTGAAGAAGGAGAGAGGGTAATATCAACAATCTTTCTCCAGAATGGCTCAACCCACCTTTAACACCACGGCTACTGCAGCCTCACACGTCCGCTGTGCAATACTGATAATTAGCTTAAGAGTCATGATCGTGATTCATTCCATTCTGTGAAGACTATTCAAGGCTATTCAGCGCCTGAAACCAATGTTTCCGAGTACGGATGAACCATCCAGTCATTATCTCACTCCTGCAGGGAGGAATCTAAAAAAAAAGTTGGTTAAGAGAAGGAAAAGTAGAGGAATTTGACGAAATACGTTGCTGCTGCTGTTTAAAGAAGTTAAACAAGATCAATCCACCCTTTGTTCTGGTGGAGCCGACCACCCCGTCAAACAGACTTCATCTGCACATCAGGTTCCACCTTTGATTTGTTGAATATTTCCAAGCCTTGACAGCCCGCCATGAAAACACGCACAAATGTACCAATAACACATGACAGATGATGACAGAATACCAGCAGGTAGCTTGTTCACTTGTGTTCATTAGTGTGTGTTCGCTGCGGTATCATTTGGAGGAAGCACAACTGGCACTTGATTTGTGAACAGGGCTGCGGTAAGCTTTTGTGTGTGTGTGTGTGTGTGTGTGTGTCTGTTGGCTGCTGTTGATGACCCAGGAGTAAATTAGCCTGCTAATCTCACAGAGGCAGTGATTAACGAGTGAACCTGGAAACTCTGTTTGTGCCAGAGACCAGACTTACAGCAAAACAAACAGCGGCAGGGGAGCAGCGGTGCCTGAGCGTCTGAGCACGTGTGTGTGCGCACGAGCTTCATGTGTAAAGGTTTACCTCTACTGCAGCATGTGTATGAGAGCATGTAGGGTGTGTGTGTGTGCGTGTGTGTGTGTAGCAGCAGGCCCCTAACGGCGCACTGCGTGGCTGTGGTAAATCCAGCAATTAGTGCTCTGTACATAATTAACATGCTAATGAGTTGATCTACTTAAAAGCTGCTCTGACAAATAGAACACACATCCGCTGAATAACACACACATACTGAATAGAGTTGAGGGGTGGGGCAGTACCACTGACCCCACAGCCAGTGTTTGGTAACGCTCATTTGCATATTTGCATTACGGGAATAGGCACGGCCTTCTCTCGCCACACAAACACACACTCACACCTTGGACTATAGCAGTGGGTGTTTCACGAGATCAGGGGTGGGGGCTCATGGGAGAGGTTACAGCTGGCGAATCCTCAAACAAAACCTGGCTCTAATGCACAACAAGCGCGTGCGCGCACACACACACACACACACACACGAATGAGCAATTTCCACATCCTCTCTCTGTCTGAATCACTGACCCAGAATGTAACCTCAGCTATGATCATAGGGAGGGATGAGTGACTCATTGAGACACACATACATACACACACCTGGCAACTGGATTTGGCAGATAAAGACACAAATCTGACAACAAAAGTGAGCTGGTTGGCTGCTCAGTGGAGAGCTTCAGCCATAGAAATAAAACATGCGATAACGCAAACGAATGCTTTAATATTAAACCTGTGTCTGCGCGGTTAAAGTGTGTTTCTGTGTGCGTGTTTGAATCAGCGTCTCTGTGATTTGTGACACAGTCGGAGCTTGTTTTACCTGTCCAGGTAGGCAGTAATCAGAGGGGCGCAGAGATTGCTGGTCGGCTTGGCCAGTCCGAGAGTGAAGATGGTGTCCTGCAGCTGCTGGATGCTGGGGATGTTGCCATTGGCCGCTAAGCCGCTGAGCATGTGAAAGAGCGTGGTGACATGTGAGTCATCCAGCACCACCTCCTTTTCTTTCATCTCCTTCAGGATGTCCACCGCCTCTGTGACGGAGGAGGACAGAGAGATAAAGATGTTAAATGCGAAGAACCATCAGTAATGCTTGTTGCTGTGACTCTCGATGCATTTCGGCGAGGTGACGGCGCGAGACTCGCCACCGAGAAGAGTGATTTAGAGGTAAAAGACGAATGAAAAGAACAAAAGACAAGGAGAAAGAGAGATGATGCAGAGAGATGAGGAGAGAGAAAGCGGGAGGTGGGCAGAGCTTGGCTGGCAGAAGAGTAGTGTGTGTGAATATGATAAAAGGCCCCTTTAGCTAATTCCATGTGGGGAAAACAAACCCATATTAAAACAGCATTTTGCACCCAGCGGGGATGCAAATCCAACCCCGTATAATGCCAACTCTGCGCTAATTGCTACTTGCGGTTTTCTAAACGAGACTACAATTACCGGACCCCTACAATGGAGGCCGGCTTTTTGCCGTGGCCATGTAGAAAGCACTTGGGGGGCTAAATTATAGGTATGTGGCGACAAGGGCCCGCCGTGGCCCCAGTGAGACCCCGGTAAGCGGGCTGAGGGGTGGATCAGTTTGGTCAAGTCCAGCCGGTAATGGAGGGCTTTTTACCGGGCCACGCGCCCATCTGGCCAACACTAGGGGCTAAATGGTGAAAAGGGTGTGTGTATGTGTGTGTATATGTGGTGAATCAGGGTAAGGTAATTAAGATGCGTTTACCGTCTATTTAGACAGCTGCTAATGGGCTGACAGCGATACAGCCGCTCTCCACCACAGACACTAATCTATACAGAACGATCAAGAGGAAGGGAGGAGATGGAGAGATGCAGATACACAGAATACATTTGAATAATGTGCATAAAGCCAGTCCTCCAACTGCAGGGCGATATGGGCTCCTTACTTAAAATTCACTCAACTAGAATCCGTGTTCCTTACAAACACAGAGGCAAAAGCAAATAAAGCTTAAGGGAACAAACACAAACACTAGTATCTAATGATCCTAACACCTACATAGCTGGTAATCTAACAAAACCCCCCAACAGGAGTGTCACTCTCTACTGGGAACACACATCCAGACGCACACACGCACACACACACTCGTGGGCTGAGGGACAGGGCCACTGGTGAGTGCTTTGGCATCCTAATTTCAGTCTGTCTCTCCATCTCTCCACCTCTCTGTGCCAGTTGTTATGGCGATGGGAACCAAAGGCTGTCACAGATTTAATGGGACAGGGGAAAATAGAGGAGGGACGGGTGGAGTAGGGGTGGCTGGCATCGGAGGAGCCGCTGCTAAACGAAGGGGGAGATGAAGGGAGCGCGATGAGAGCGGAGGGATAAGTTTGGTTAGCAGGATGAGGGCTTGACAAGAGTGATGAAGAATGGGAAAGGGCAAACGTTGAAGCTAAAGTGTTCCCTGTCACTGCTGCGATCGTGCATCACTCCTGCTTTCCTTTTCCTCGACTGTGATGCAATTTAGCTCGACAGAAAGCGACTGAAAACGATCCAATTAAGACGAAGAATAACTTTAACTGAGCATGGGATTTGCCCTCCAGGCCAAACAGAAACACCTGCAGCTTCGTCACAGCAGGCATGAAGCAAAGAAGACCTTCAGTGTCCGAGTGTTCCTGAGCTCATGCAGTAATCTCCTTCATACAATCATGTGCTCACAAAGTGGTGAACCTCGCTCCATCCTCGCTTGTGAGCGACTGAGCCTTTCCGGGATGCCCCTTTCATACCCAATCATGATGCTATCACCTGTTACCAATCAACCTGTTTACTTGTAGAACGATCCAAACAGGTGTTTTTGGAGCATCCCACATCTTTCTCAGTCTTTAGCTGCTCCTGTCCAAACTTGTCTGAACCATATTTATGTTTAACACAGCGTCCCATCTTTTTTACAATGGGGTTGAAGTACATGTGATGAGTATTTTATCTTCAAAGTCTTCATCCAACAACAGGCACTGATACAGCGGTGCTGTCTTATAATTGAGGTCCATTTATATTTGAGCTAACAGTGCAGAGAGAGAAAAGAGACTGAAGCTGAAGTGAGCCCGAGGAAAGCAATCACATCACAAATGGTGGTATCAGCACTAAACGTCTGCCCTGTAATGACCTGACCTGTTGTCAAGTCTGTGCTGTTTATCAGTTCAGATGTAACTTACTCTGTAGCGCTCTCTGACTCCATGTGTCTCTCTCCATGTCTCCCCCACCTCCCCTCCCTCCTTCTATCCATACCTCTCTCCATCACTCTCTGACAGACCCGCTAATCACTGAGACCAATGGCTTGGAGTTGATCTGCCCAAATGGAGCAACGCTAGCTAACATCCCTTCATCCACCATCCAACACTACCCTCCCCACGCACCCCTCGTTCCTCCTCCATCTCTTTCCCTTTATCCGTCAGTTTAGCCAGTATGCATATCCATCAGCTCAGCCGAGCATCGTGGCCAGCAAAGCGAGCCAGACCACATACACACAGGCGCACATCAAAAGATGGGGAGGCAGACAGGCCAGGTAAACAAACATCACACAGCCCAATGGTTCATCTAATGTTCCATGACTTGACTGCTAGTGATGTCTCTTTCCCAAAACACACAAGCACACACACACACAGCATCAAAGATGAGTTCAGGACCACCGAAAGCCAGAACAAGTTGTGTTTACCAAAGTGGGAGGATGGACAGATGGAGGCAGAGGGGCAAGGGCAGGTCAAAGAGACGCTTGGTGGTAGAGGAGAGGTGTATTTAAAAAATGGAGGCAGAGAGGCGAAGGCAGGAGGAGGTGAAGCTGAAGCTCATGACGATTCGTACGGTGGGTTCTCTGGGTCACATGATCAACAGATATAAAGGTGATCTAATATTACGGTTTTTGTTTGAGCAAAAAAAGTTAAAAGGAGCAGCTTTAACTGGGTTTTCAGTTACACTGTTCCAGTGAAGAAGAGCAGATTTTACATTACTTATTTTCCACTGCCCCTTTCTGTGGATTGATTATTAAAAAGTAATAAGCAGCGTGTTAAGCTGCACTTGGCACTGGTGTCAGCAGCGGAAACAATTATTCCATTCCAACGCTTTGACTTTCAACAGCCTACATTCAATACTCTGCTCGGCTACTGCGTCAAACTGCGGCCCCCGAACAAGCGTCTGTCAGGTTAGGAACGACCACTTGTGAAAAACTAGCTCGTGAGTGACGCAGGAATCACGTTAATGCAGGAAAAAGGATCAACTCTTACTTCGCTGGACCTCGGGAGGGGGCCTAAAAATTGATCCGCCTTATCTGCAAACAGGCGAATTCAGTGCTCAGTGACGTACAGTATCAGATATGAAGCCCCTGCATGGCCTGATATCACATAGCATAACCTCCTTCCTCTCCTTCAGAGAACAGACGTAGTCGTAACATTTGGCTTCCCTGTGCAGCACCGAATAACGTGCCGCCTCTGGAAATTGGCCCTCAGTCATCGAAACTTTAAGAACATCCGATTTTCTTGTTCTTGTTCTGTTGTTGGACAATAAAGGTGAGCAAATGTCAACAGTTCATGCTTGTCATGCTAAACCATTATTGTCTGAAAGTGTAAATGGGTTTATATAGGTTAGTGTTGGCCGGTGTGACGATATATACCATGCAACAGTGGGAATGTGTGCAGCGGTGGAGATTTGGCAGCACTGTTTCCACTGCGGGAAGCTGTCACTTAAGCCTTATTTAGACACTGTCATTCAGAGCGTACGCACTGCTACACAGGAAGCGGGCGGGCGGGCTGAAGACATCAGCGTGCAGCTGCTTCGTACTCTTTTCTGCTTGCATGTGTACTGTTTTCCACTCCTTCACTGATACTGCAGATACGTCCAAATACATTTCGTATTGCTATCAATGCAAAAACAGTCATGAGTACGCTCTACCCAGAAGCCACCCCCCCCAAACCAAACAGAGTATTTCCAGTAAGTGAGAGCGCCTCTGACACGCACAGATGTGCTACATGTGTGAGAGCAACTCTGGACAACGTCCGGACCTGATTCTGAATATAAAATGACATGTACCATGACAGAAGATTTTGGCCATATCACTCAACCCCAGTAAAGATAAATACACGCTTTTGCATTTTTGTCTTTGTTTCACATTCATGTCTAAAACAACAGAGGTAAGTTCAATACGTTTTGGGAAATTTAATGGGTAACAGAAAGTAAAGCTATGGATCGTTATTGAGATGGAAGTTTGGCCAGATGTGGAAACAGATGTGAGGATTAAAGGACCATGATGGAGATAAGGGAGAGCAGCAGGAGAAAATTAATTAGTGAGGAAAAGAGGAAGCAATTATAAAGAAATGTAAAAGAGTAGCGGGAAGGAGACTTAAGGATAAAGTCAAAAGGATGAAGCAAGGTGGAAACAAAGTTGCCTGGTGAGGAGGGATGGGAGGCTTTGAACCAAGGGCAAAAACAACAAAGCCATTAGAGAGGGTGAGAAATAAAGCAAGATGCCAGGAGACATGATCTTCAGCTGGGCCTGGTGTGCGCTGGGAGCCAGGCGGCCCGGCGTCTGGGTGGGGACAGGCTAACATCAAGGTTAGCCATGTGTGCTAATGTGGCTGACAAGCGTCCCCTACGTATGCACACTCTGGCTAATGGCAAATGCGTTAGCGCTGCCTATACACACCCCGACACACACACACACAGATGGACACACCAACCGCCGTGCCCACCAAATGCCTTTTGCTTGAATTCACATGCAAATTTGCGTGTGTGTGTGTGTGTGTGTGTGTGTGTGTGTGTGTGTGTGTGTGAAATGCTCAAGCACTTCGGCGGACATGATCTGCCATTAGCATCAAGGCGGATTTCAATAATTCTGGAAAAATATACACAGTCCTGTAATTTCGCCCCCCCTCTCATTTCTCAGTGACGCGGATGTGTGCGAGCGAGTGTTGGGGGGGTGAGAGAATGACACGCTGCGAGACAGGGCGGGGGAGAGAGGGTCAAGATAGAGAGACGGAGGCGAAGACGGAGAGAGAGACCGAAGGGGAGGAGAGAGGAGGCGAGGACAGACAAGGGAAACATTTTGCCTGTCATTGTGTGCAAAAAGCAGAGCAGCAAAACTGATGGTAATTGGGTCTTCGATGGGCTGAAGGAAACCCACCGTAGCATTCTGAAAATGGCCGGCTAATGTGGGTTTGAGGGAGAGAGAAAGACAGATTGTGACAGAGTTGGTCACACACACACACAAGCCCAACCACACGCACGCACACACATCTGCAGGCCTTTTTAAGTTCAAGCCTGATCTCCTTTGATCCGGCTTACTGACAGAGGAAAAGTAATGAGGAACTAAGAGCTGGTGGGATTAGTCAATTAATCAATTACTCAATGGACGCAAAATTAAGATTGATAACTGATTAATCGCTTTAAATCCTCAGAGAAAAATTGCTATTGAATAACTTTTGGTTCTGGACAGTTGGTGCCGGCAGCCTTAGAGGAACTTACCCTCCACCCGGCCATTCTTGGACAGGGTCTTGACCAGCGTAATGTATTTATTGGTGTCCAGCGTCAATGATGAGTCCTTTCGGTTTCTAAACACAGAGAGAGAGACGGACTCAATTAATGTATTCCACTTAGAGTGATGCAGCTCATCTGCTGTACGTCCTGCTGCTGGAGTTCAGTCGGATGCTGGAAGCAGGTGGTGAGTGAAGAGAAGGAAACGAGGGAGGATGAGGAGGGAGCTTCCTGTGTTTTAGCCCGACAACAGAGCGGCTGGACGCTGCATTAATGTCTCCCCTAATACCACTCAAGTTAAACTTTAATGGTCCACCACTGGTCACAGAGCTGCCTTATGTGTAGAGTGCTTGTGTGAGTGTGTGTGTGCTGCCCCACTCACATATCCCTCTTCAGGTTGAGCGCCTCCTCCACATTGTCGTGGCGACAGCACAGGTTCATGAGGGTGACGCAGCTGCCGACTGTGATCTCGTCCTCGTGCTGCTGCTTCAGGTCGAGGGCGCGGAGCAGGTTCTGATCAAAGCACAAAGCGACAGACCTCAGGACCGAACACGCGGACAGAGAGGACTCATTTCAAGAAGAAGAAGAAGAAGAGTTTTGGGAGTTATCCAAAGGAATCGTACCTCCTCGGCGCAGAGAGCCTGGATGAGCAGTTTGAGAACGCTCCCTAACGGTTGCTTCTCTTCTTTCAGTTTGGCCAATTTCTCCTCAAGCACCAACACCTTTTTCTCAGTTCCCTGAAGGAGACAGAGAGGCGGCGAACACCAAAAACATCACGTGTGCATGAGCTGGATGCAAAGTTCAAGCATTTTCAACATTTTGCATGAATTTCTTTCCACACCGTCTTACTTACAAAGATACGGGTGATATCTGACTGAGAGCCATCGGACTCTTGGCCTTTGTTGTCCAACAAAGCGACCACATCCTGACACACATACACACACAGTTAACATCACTGGTGCAACAGCACAGAAAACATGAATACAAACACATCCTCAGTCTGGTCATAAAGTGAAATCTGAAAGTTCTGTGATTAAAAATACTTCATTGTACCCTGATGAGCTCTGGGACATGGGCGGGCTCCAGAAGGTTCCTGATGCCTCTGTACATGTTTCTTGAAATGGTTATGTTCTGCGGAGAAACAAGAGGAAGGGTCATCGGAGCACCGATCAGCTCTGACCGCAGGAGGAGCTGAAACTGTTCTGCGCGTCAAACTTTGAGAATTAAGTCTGGACAGTTGCTGAACACAATGGGGACAAAATAGGAAACTAATTACTTTAATATCATTAAATGGGTCAAGTATTATTGAACTCTGCCACGGCTTTATTTAAAGGCTGTCACAGCGCTTGAGTTTGAATTTGTGGGGAAATGATGGCTGAAAATCCAGTTGCGTTTAGGTGCTGTTGGAAAAACTGAAGTTTCAACTGGAGAAAAGACAAATGATTGACATTTACTGAAAGTAAAATGTTTACCTCTCTGTTCTTTATTATTCTGCTAGGTTGTGACTGCTGTGTGATTCTGTTTTCTTATAAATACACACTGTCATTCAACAGTCATTCAGCGCTGGTAACGGTCAGTGAAGGACTCACTAAAACAAACGAACAGTCCCTTCAAAATAAAAGTTTATTGAGCGCTTCTGATGGTGAAAGATACCGCTTTACTTGAGGATGATTTCTGCAGATGCAGCTCAGAATTAACTCTGCCTCAGCTGATATTCACTGAAAAGTTTCCTTCTACATCTTAGACTATTTTAGGACTTTTCAGCAACTCCAACCAAAGATGTAACCTTTAACCAAAGAGTAGAAAACACGATTTAATCTCCCACGACATGTACGAATGACCCAACCCAAACCTTCACTCCTCAGACATGGCGCACAGAAGAGGAGGTCATGTGAGTGTGTTTTGTGCTCCGTGTGTGTGTGTGTGTGTGTGTTTATATGCATTTATATTATGAATAACCTGAGTTTGATTGCATGTTGTAAATCATCTCAGATCAGAGTGTGTAAGCTCCTTTAAAGTGGGAAGGTTAGGAATGAACTGTATATACAGCACATTCGTGTCTGGCATGTGTGTTTGTTTTCAGTAACCTTGACAACGTGTGTGTGTGTGTGTGTGTGTGTGTGTGTGTGTGTGTGTGTGTGTGTGTGTGTGTGTGTGTGTGTGTGCGTGTGCGTGCGTGTGCGTGCGTACCTGAGTCTGTAGCTGATTGAAGTAGTTCTGCAGTTTGCTTTCCTGTTTCTGCAACTGGTTTTGTGACATGTTGTCGATCAGAGCGTACAAGAAGAAGGATGTCCTCTCTGGACGAGATGGAAACACACACACACGCACACACACACGGTGAGCAGTTCTCTTGGGAAGACATTTCATTTGCAGTCAGTCACTGTTTGTGCGTTTAGATTATTTTTCTGTAACCTCTGCAGAGTGTGTGTTGGCGTTTCTTTTCTGCTGACAGAGGCTGCTTTTGGGTTGAAGTGTGAGTGAATGTGCGATGGTCGGCAGTGACAGCCTCCCCTTACTTCAGCTCACACACACACACACGCACACACAGATGTCGTCTAATGGGATGTGACATGGATAACAGTCTCCATCGCTCCCACCAGCACACACAACAGTTCTAGCGCTGGGGACTCTCTGTGACACACACACTGACACGGAGCGACACTAACGCTCTCCACACACAGACACAGACACACACACACTCTTTTACTACTCAGCGCCATGTCAGCAGCCAGGCTCTATTTCCTCAGACGGCGATAGCAGGTCTTTCAGCTGGAGCTGGACATAAGCACACACACGCACGCGCACGCACGCACACACACACACACACACACACACACACACACACACACACACACACACACACACACACACACACACACACACACACACACACACACACACACACACACACACACACACACACACACACACACACACACACACACACACAGGCTTCATGACATGAATTGGGCCCGTCAGCAGTATTCTGCCACTGAAACTGAACACAAACACACACATGCAGACACACACACATTCAGGTACACACACACTGGGAAATTTTGGGGCAATTTTCTGTGATTTGAATTATAGTTGGACGGTGAGACTGACTGCAGTCTGCAAGCCTGAATACTGACATGTGACAGATGATACACACACCGGCGTCCTCCCTTCTCTTTCTCACCTACACACACATGCACGCACACACAAACCTTGCATACAAGCACGCTGTCAAATATTAACATCCTGACTCGCCAGTGACAAAAGTGTGTTTAAATGTTTCCTCACCAGCAGGGCTGGAGCCGCCTGGGAAGAAGCGCTTGTCTTTGTACAAGAGCTCAGTAATCTGGAATAAAGAAGAGTAAATGAAACACAAACACAGACAGCAGGACAAAGATGTCACTTTAAAAACTGACTGATCCTGCAACCCTGACTCCAAAAAAAGGTGGGACGCTACCTAAAGCATAAATTAAAACAGGATGCAGTCATTTGCAACAAGCATATATCTACAAAAATCAAAGCTGAGGAGGTAAACATTTGCTAGATTTGCTCATATTTTTTGCTGGACTCGGGGTTGTATCTTCTACATTTTGTTGTGTTTAAAATTATAGAGATTTTTATGTGTGTGAATGAATTGTGTGTTTTTATGCTGATAAAATGTTGTTTAAACCATCCTGCCTAAAATTGCCTGAGGCTAAATATCCATCCTAAACATTTCTTTATTTATACGCTCAGTGTGCCATAAGGAGATTTGCATAAAAGGCAGCAGATGGCATTTGTCATATTGTATATTCTTCCTGAATGTAGCTCGGGCTGTAGCAGATGGTGAGTAAACAGGTTATCATAGTCATTATGTTGTGAGGAACAGATTCACCTAATGCCTTTAAAAAAAAGCAGTTAGACTTCAGTTTGAACTTTAATAAAATGCTCTTTTTCTGCATATCGGTTCTTTTTCTTTATCATTTTCAGCTACGAAAGTATTTTCCACATTAGAAGTCCATGTGGGCTCATTCGAGGTCTTACCTTCACCATGCTCTCCACGTCATCAGACCTGCAGGGGGCAGTAGAGGACAAGACATGAGCATGCAGTCGACACCAGCGGGGTCAGGACGACTCCCAGCATGTCAGGGTTAATGTGCATCTCTTCAAGAAGCACCTCTGCCACACACACTTCAAACGGGCATTTATCCTCCTCTCCCATGTCTTCCTCCTGTGATTGCTCCGATGCACACCTACAAACTCTGCTCAGCGCTCCTTTTCTCTGTTGTTTTACCCATAAAGATCATTCCTCAGCTGCAAGCTGTCAAATCACGGAACTGTGAAATGTCTCCAAACCACTGATTGTTTCTACTGTTGGTGGACAACGAATTGAAATTCAGTCTGTTTCACTTATTTCAAGCTGCTGTAGAGATTGAATTTCAATTTAAGGTGCAATATATCAATTTCTTATGTGCAATATAGGAACCCATTCACTATCAATACTCCAGTCAGGAGTACTATCATTCAATGTGCAATGTCAGTACTGATTGTTCATCTTCATATCAATGTGCAATCATATCAATCATATCAATGTGCAATATCAGTATTGTTTGTTCATATTTCATTATTCCTTGTTTATATTGTTTGGTTTGATATTTAATGTCCTTTTTACTGATGCCCTCTATGTTTGCTATCCACTTTTGCTGCTGTAATACCTGAAATTTCCCCACTGTGGGACTAATAAAGGTATATCTTATCTTATCTTATCTTATCTTATCTTATCTTATAAGACGCATGACGTACACGTACGATGTGAAAATTGTTTAAAATCTGTAAGAATATATTGTTTTTTTTATTTGATCTATTTTGAGAAAACTTTCCAGATTTTTTGGGAATTTCCACTTTCCTACATTATATATTGTATTTGCTTTCAAGAGTAAAAAAAAAAAATTGAAAAATGACTTTAGATGAATTAATTAATTTTCTGGCAGAAATTGGGATTCAATGCAAGTGACCATAATTCTGACGGCGTCATGGCCGCTGTACAATGACAATACGGCAAGAGAGAGGGACAGATTTTTCCAGTTTGACACTCTCGATCCGCAGTGGAAGAGAGGAAAGACGGCAGCACAAAAGCCTGGGAAACCACAAAAGACATACTCGCACACACAAAGCGCGCACACGCGGGCTAAATGATGACAACGTGTGACATTTCTGGCGTTGTCAGCTAGTTGGTGGAAAGGAGAAGAGAGGGGGAGAAGAGAGACGAGAGGAGAAGAGAGAAGAAGAGGTCTTTAATGATTAAATTATCCCCTGACCTTGTCTTTGACAGGGGCAGGTCCCGCATCGCGATGACACGGCGCTCGCTCGTGCGCACACACTCACACACGCACACGCGCACACTCTCCAAGTGACAAGCCCAATTATGACTCTGTCAGGCTACCTAACAGTCAGAAGAGCGTGTAGGTGTGTGTATGTGTGCTAAAGCGATGAGAGCAAAGCAAATGGAGGAGAGGAAGCGAGTTCAGACACAAAAAAAGACGGACAATCAATTAGTGGATGCACTGATTTAACACCTAAAAGGCACACACACACGCACACACACAAAACACGACAATTTCTGCACAAAATAAATCTGGTAAATTTGTGGTTTTGAAATAAAATAAAGCTCAATTGCAGCTATTGTGCATCTGCTGTTACTGCCGCTGAATAAAACCATGTCGCCGAGAACAAAACGTGTGATTTCATGAGTTTCAAATAAAAAAAAAAAATAGACTGGACATTTCTCAAAAGGATGTATTGCCTTCCTGGGAAGCCGCTTTGTTATATGTTCAGTGAAGTTATCAACATCCACCGAGTTAACTGACACCAAAGGCGGCGCTGGCTGAAAGGAAAGTTCAAAGTTAAGCTCAACAGAGCGTATTTGGGCTTTTTAGTGGAAGAAACAACTTTGGTCCCCGCAGACAAGTCAGCACTTTTCTCTTTGACTCACCTCCAGCTCGGCTCAGGGGCCAGAGGGTTTTTGTGTGGGCGTGTAGTGTTAAACTGTAAATATTCATAAACACCCCTTCAACAAAAGCCCACGGGTCAGGGCCTGGTCCTAGGGCCGCGTGTGTGCGCGCGAGGGAGCGAGGGGTCTGGGTATGAGGGGCAGTGGTGGGCATCTGCTAATTTACATGTCTCCCACGGTGCTTTGGGGTAAGAGCAGAGGGATGACGGCCTCCATATGCATGAGGCGCCGTGTGTGTGTGTGTGTGTGTGTGTGTGTGTGTGTGTGTGTGTGTGTGTGTGTGTGTGTGTGTGTGTGTGTGTGTGTGTGTGTGTGAGAGAGAGTGTTTTTCCCTGCAGCTGCCCGCACAGACGCTGTAGATGGTGTGATAGGCTGCACATGTCATAGTCCTAGCATATGCTGCGGTGACCTCCATAGTGCTACAGGCCTGCCTAAAACGCCAGCGAGGACTTAAGAGGCAAAACATGCAGAAATATGGAATACCAAATGATGGAGGACACATAAAGACATGAATAGCGGACGGGCTAATTGACTCACTTTATGAAGCCCTGCACGAGGCTGCTGCGGAAAATGCTGAGGTCCATTGAGGGGAAGGAGGGATCTGACACTGGAAAATAGAGAGGAGACAGACGAGCGATGAGAGGGAATAAAGAGAAAGACAGCAACAACTTCAACGACTGTTTTCATCAGCAGTTAATCCAGTAATTGTTGTTTAGTATAGGTACGAGGGGCAGTGGTGGGAACCTGTAAAACATTTCAAACTTTTCAAATTAAGAAGCCGAAAGCAGCAGAGGATCGGAAATATGTGAAATGTTGAAAAACACTGAAAACTGTCGTAATGCGAGAAGGGGGGAAAAAAAGTCCATTGGGTCGACTCTGAAATGCACGAAGAGGAAAAAGAGCGACGTATGTGAAAACGAGTGGTGGAGGTTTGAGACTAAAACGAGATGAAAGACAGAAAAGAGGAAGAATCATCCATTATGTAACAGCCTCCTCTCACCCGTTTCTCTGCTCTCGCTCTTTACATATTCACACACACTAATCTCTTAAAAGGCCTGATGAGCACAGAGGAGTGAGTGGGCAAATGTATGAGGGTGTGTGTGCGTGTGTGTGTGTGTGTGTCCAATTAGCCTGCAGGCGAGGCGGCGATTTTTATGACGATGGGTGCTTGAGATGCAGCACAGCTTCTTTGGACCATGTTAAGAGTTAGTGTGTGTGCTTGTGTGTGTGTGTGTGTGTGTGTGTGTGTGTGTGTGTGTGTGTGTGTGTGTGTGTGTGTGTGTGTGTGTGTGCGCTTACGCATGGTGTAGCACTCGGCCAGGTTGTTAGAAGCCACCACACGAATCTCTGAAGCCAAGTAGCCCTCTGACTTCAAAGACACACCTGAATCCTGGGCCAAGAAAATCACCTTTATGTGAGCAAAAGCTTTGCGTTGCGCACCAGTCACATGTAAACAAACAAACAAATACACACACACACACACACACACAGAATTATGGATTACCTTGAGCGCCTGTCGAGCTGCTGCAATGCTGGGGAAGACGGGGAGGCTGTAGATGGCTAAAGTGTCAACATCTGGGGACACCCCGAGGTCCTGCATGCCCTTCAACACCTCAACCACACCTTTAAGAAACACACACACACACACACACACACACACACACACACACACACACACACACACAGAGTAATTAATATGAACTTTTTGAATACAAGCTGGTTAGGCTGGCTCTTGTGCGGTGACAGAGAACTTATCATGAAACACATAAAATGAGTGTGAGATCAGTAACAAGGTTATTTTTTGTGGATTAATATGTTGATTTGTCAGTTTTTCCGGACCAATCAATGTCTTAGAAAAGGCCAGAAAACAATGAAAATGTGCATCATGATTTACCGGAATACAAGATCATCCCAAACCAAAGAACATCCCATTTACTGTGATATAACACAGAGAAACCTTTAGAAGCTGTGACATGTGCAGGCTTGGTATTTGTACTTAGTCACTGGTTTGAATTGGTGCTTAATTCTCTTTCATTTCAACATTTTATTTTACATCGTCTTTATTAGGGATGCACCGATCTGATATTGGTATCGGTCCCGATATTGAAGAAAATTGGGATAGATTGGGTATTGGTGACAACGAACCCGATACATAGGGGCCGATCTATTCCGTCTAACGCTGTGCTATCGGTGCTGTGAGTGGCGTCATGCACAAGCAACACGCAGTGCTGAAGCGCACATGATGTGGACCGCATTGTTTTCAAAATAGAGCGAGCAAAATGATTGGTTATCTGGAACTTTTTAAACTATCTCAGCCTACAAACTCGACGGCGGTGGTAAAATGTCGTTATAACACGACCAACTTAACCAAGCACCGATTTCACAAAAGATTTCACACCAGGGAGCACGCTGAGCTCATTGAACTGAATAAACAAAAAGGAGGTGGTGTGACGCAACTGCCTTTGAAGGAGATGAAGGACGTGAGGATGTCCCGTGTCACTTTTAAGTTTAACTGCACGCTGGCTGGATGAGAGCTACGTGCCACACAGTGCAACTCTCAATGCTACAAACTTCCATGGGTCACACCAGCGACGCGATCGTGGCTCCCCTGAAGGACATGTTTGATGTACGTTGTGTTAAGTCCACGTGATTCTGAGGGACAACGCCAGCAACATGCGAAAGGCGATGCACAGCATGAGAGTGCGTAGTTTAGGCTGCGTTGCACATACAATGCAGCTGGTTGTCAATGCGGGACTTCTATCACAGCGCTGTGAGTGATGCTATTGCAAGTGGGAGACAGATTGTTGCACACTTTATATTCCTAATTGCACCAACTGAACCAGTTACACTTATTATATTTTTTTTTACATGTTGTATGACCAAGCTAGAGAAGCTATTGGTTTGATTGTTGTACTGGTGCATAGTTATTAAATAAATAACTCAGTACATTTAAAGAATATGAAACATACCATTTGTTAGGTAACTCAGCGCTCTTTTTCTGGATCGGTATCGGCTGATTACTGAACCTTAGGTATTGGTATCAGAGGTGAAAAAAAGCAGATCGTGCATCCTTAATCTTTATGTCCTCGACAATGAATAAGTTGGTGTTTGTGTAATGGCAGATGTAATTAAGAATATTTGTGACATCTGGATCAAGAGAAGTCAGAGGTTAGTTTCCTCCTCCAAACTTTGAGCAAACACGCCTTTTTGTTTGCCCGGTTTAATTCAATCACATGCTGCACTTCTCAGATGCACACACTCAGGGAGGCACAGACCTGGAGCTGTGTAGACACTGTTTAAATATGTGTCTAAGAAATGAGCTGGCACGTACTCCCTCTCACACACTCACCATCCACAAAATGCCAATGGCTGCTCCCCTCTCTACCTCCGTCTGGAGGATACATGCGCAAAACGCGCGCTCGGCCTGAAGTGGACTGTTGCACCGTCACACTGCTGTGCAGCGAAGCCCGAGGTCCCGCCCCAGGGAAGGAGGCCAAAACAGCCACATGCATATGGAACAGCCACTCACACACTCTCAATGTGCCCACAAGAGTGTGTGTGAGCTCATATGGAGGAGGCACTGCAGCACTTTGCATATGTCTGGGAGCGTGCCCACAAAGGACATAAGCCTAAATGAGGACATAGATGGTCTCTATATGTGTTTCTGTGCAGTTTTAGGTGCATCTATATGCTATATATGACTGCATCCAGTGCACCAATACACCGTGTTCCCATGCGGACTTCAGTAAACTACGCTAAAGTGCTTCCTTAAGTCGACACACCTCAAGATTCTTTGTGCATTTACTCTCCACGGCTCTGACACACACACGGCTCTGTGTTTCTGTATCCTCTTGGGATGTATGTGTTCACCTGGCAGTCTCTCTCTTGAGCTGAATAAAAGATGAGTGCCAGGCTTTTATATGCCATTAAAACCTGCGGCTGGGGCTGCATTATCCCAGGTAAGGCTACCTGAACCACTCCATCCATCCATCCATATCACTCATTCATCTGCCCCTCTCACTATCCATCTAGCCTGCTTTCAAGAAAAAGCAAACAGGCGATCTTCCTCTTTCTTCTCAATGGAGGATCCATCCACACGTCCATTCTTACCCTCTAATCGCTTTCATGCAGCCTTTTTTTTATGAAAGAAGAGAGGGAGCACCTGCTTTCCTCCTGAATAATCCATAATCAATTTCACGGTGAGCCAGACAGACAGAAAACAAGTGAATGGAGAGCTGGAGGTATAAATGCACAAGCCGGCCTTCTCTCTCAAGCACGCTTTCCGGCTTCCGCTTGTGAGCTTTCATGATCATCAGCACTTTTCGGTTGTCCACAAGCATGTTTGTGTGTTCTTCTGCAAGTCAAGTCTGTGACCGAGAGCTTTTAACCCTCTGAAGCCCAGGCTGCTGACTTATGGCTAAGTCAGTGTATGTCTTAGCTAAGCAGTAATAAGTCAAGCTACTAAGAAACGCCATCAGCTTGCCAGTGAGTGGTACTATTGTAGCACAGCTTTTATGAACAAAAAACGTTGACACGTGCCACTCTTATGATCTTAAATTAGCACAAAGACTGGAAACAGGGGGAAACAGCTAGCCTGGCTACCTAGCAGCATCTCTGAAGCTCATTCATTAACATGAAGAGTTCAAGAAAGAGAAAGAGGAAGTTACTGCAATTGCTAAGGAGACAGCTACGTGAAGATTTACGACACTGGCAGCCATTCTGCATGAAGTCAAACCAAGATGAGAACTGGCCAACAAAAAAATCAAATGTAAAAAAAGAGAAGTTGAGAATAAATGAGAAAATTAGCAAAGATCCAAACTAAAATGTGATATTATGTCGTGTCATTTGTACCCGTCTCTCTTCAGGTCTTCACTTTTCACTCATATGTGTGCAACCCTTTTTTTTTGCTTCCTCCCTGTCTGAACAATTTAAATAAAGATGTGGCACAGAGGAGAACTGAGGAGAGCAGAGGCCTCTCCACGTTGGTCAGCATAAAGCCTGACATACCATCCGGGCAAGAAGTATCAAAGCAGTGAGTTAAGCATGGCAGTGGTCACAAGATATCATCATCAGATTCATGTCTTCAGGTTAACTGTCACAGACGAGAAGTGAGGACGGAGAAACGAGAGAAAAAGAGGAGTGGAGCGAACCGGTCGCTGTCATCCCCTCCCCGTCCTTGGACATGAGTACCTGTCACTTCTTCTTTTCCTTCCCCTCCGACGCCATCTGCCTCTCCATCTCTTCGTGTCTATGGCTCTCTAAAGGTAGACTTTGTTCGCTGCGAGGCAATGACGGCTTGTTGTTTGGAAACAGAGGAGAGTGCAAGAACACTTCCTCTTCAAAGCTGCACTTTCATCCTCACTGGCCTCTTTCTTTTTTTGTTTTAATCAAGGTGATGCTTGGCTCTTGTCCTACCAATTAACTGTACACTAGGCCGGGGTTGATGGAGGACTGCATTACAGACTGCTGTGGCAGTGATTCTTTAATGCAGCCCACTCTGTTTGACAGAGAGGGCTGCATTAAAGGAAGAGTGAAAGGGTTGAAGATGGGGTCACATAAATAAGAGTCCGGTGGGGGAGGAGGGGGACACCGGGCAGGAAAGTAGACTGAACAAGGGAGGCATTGCGTCTCTCATCACCCAAAACACACAAGGCCAGAAACACTCCGTTCCTCTGCAGTTTCCCCTCCCTCTTTTTCTTACTCCGACATGTCAGAAGCGATAAGAGGGCGCTGCGTCGCAAGGACTGACAAGCGGTGACTTGCTGGCGGCAGGTGGGAAGTATGGGCCAGCATATGCTTCCGCTAAACCCGCCAAATCCACACCTCATCAAAAGGCAAAGGGATCCCCCCCCCCCCACTCTCCTTATTCCTTCCCATCCCTCCCCCGCTGCTCTCCTTCCATTCTACGGCTCCGGCCTCTCTGCCCGCTAGTGACACCTGTGGACAAAAAGTGACACGGCGCTTAATATTTCATGGGCCGTGCACAGTGGGGCGCGTAATCCAAAGTGAATTCCCTCAGAGCGCTTGCATTTACATGAAATCAAGTCACTCCGCATCAGTCACATCACCTGCACTGCCTCCCCCCACAAATCCCCCTCCTGCCCTCACATATGTGGACGCGCACACACACCTCCTGCAGCCAATGAGTGCGAGAGAGAGCAGGAGGGAGAGAGAGAGGAAACAAAAAAAAAAAAAAAAAAAAGAGGCTGCATGATTCATGAGGGTTAAGGCTAACACCATCGGAAACAAGCCAGTGTGTGAGCGAAAGAGAAGTTTCTCCGCTTCCCTTCCTGCTTTCCGCTGTGGATGCCGTCTGATGCATCTGTGCGGCTTTGAGTCTGCGCGTTTAGAGAATTTAAGTATTCGGCAAGTGTGTGTGGTTGTGCATGTTTAAACTCATGTCTAGTCCTCTTCCTCATGCTGCCGAGCCAGGCACTGAAGCATCTCGCCATTCAAACCGAGAATGTGTCCGGACCTCACAGAGAAGCCGACCTGCGGCGTCGCCACAGCGGTCTGACCGGTTCCTCCTCCCCGCCAGATCAAATGCTGTCAATTAGCCGACAGGAGGAAAATACATAATTTATTAATCACTCTAAAAAACCCCAAAGAGAGGCAGAGCTCAGCATAAATAAAGCACTTAAAAGCCAAGCTGCCGCTGAATGCATTTGACAGGGTGCGTTCATAATGAGTTGTGAAATCTGACAAGTCGACAAATGCCGGCTATCTGTCACTGAGACGATTTACCCCACAAGCTCATCGCTGACAAAAACAAGGGAGAGAAAAGAAGCATTTCTTTCAGCAGAGACAGGAAGAGGGAGGACAAATATTCCTCTGCACTGCACGAGTTGAGCCATTAAACCATCCTGATAGAGAAGACTTTATGGCATCAATACCACCTCAGTTTCCCACTGAGTGATGGACCAGTGTCTGACGTGGGCTGAAGGCTCAGTGGAAAAGGACGGCTCTGTGTCCGCCCACCCAATGAAAACAATGGGACGAGATGCATGAACTGTGATCTCCACCAAACTCTATGAAAAGAGCGAAGAAATGCTCAAAGCGACAAAAACTGCAGTTCCTCGAATGGCCACTTGCGGCTGGCTACAAAAAACGAGTCAATCTCCATAAAACCCCATTTTTAAATGGGCAACTTTACAGCAGCAATAAACAGCTGGTGCAACAGTGAATGTTTATACAACTCACTCATTTAAATTATATTAAGGCTTAAAGTTATGCAGAATTATGGGCATGGCCGCTTTGAGTGCCACTAGGTTTCAGCAAGCAGGCTCCATTCGGCCCACCTCAGTTCCACCCACCCTCCACCTCTGCACATTTTTTGGATTAGCCAGGACTTTGCCGGAGCATCTGTCACTGAGCTTCACAATGGCTGTTCAGAACCCAGTGGATGTCCATGTTTTATACACAGTCTATGGTCCAATCTTGGAAAAACTGCAATTCAAATATCATGGGTGATCAAGTGTGGAGTATGAAGACTGTACAGGGATCAGCTATCTGCTGGCTTCAGTGATGAAGAAAAGAAAAAGGAAAAAGGACTCAAGGACAGCCACTGGAGCAAAACGACCTCTGACCCCTCAGCCTCAGGCCTGTATGTGCATCCATGTATGTGTGTTTGCATGTGCAACGGCGACGCTTCAGGCTACCGAGCACCCCTGTGCCCCCCACCAAGGTACCTTAAGTGCCCCCTGCCACGGGGCAAAGGTCACCAGTTCAGCCATCCTTAGACACTGTGCACCACTTTCTTCTTTCAGGAGCTTCTGCACAGCTGATAGAGAGTCAGCCACAACATAAATGCAGCCACACCAGGTTTACTGCTGGAATATCACTGTTTCTAAGATTTCACTAACATCTGAGCAAATAATCTGTCTGTAACTGTTATTTTGACTGTAGTCTGCACTGCGGGACGTTAAAACTTTACTAAATTTCAGCATGTAGCTTTCACTCGGTAGTAGACAAGAAGAAACATGATTGATTAGTCACAAAACGTCCTCTAGACGTGCACCCAGGAGGCCACAAGAGCAACGAAACTGAAGATCAGGAAGAGGAAGAAAAACGGTGACATTCATGTCTGAGCGCACTTTCTGAAAGTCAGTCTTTTTGGTCCAGAGCTCATCGGTCCAAAGTGGCTAACAAGGGGAGTTAGGACCTCCTCTAAACTTTGCAATCTATTCCTAGAGCCCTCCAGAGAGACCTGCATGTGTGTGTTTGCGAGTGAGTGTGCATGCATGTGTTGTTTCATCTCTCCCTCTTCCAACTCTCTCATGCAGGGATCAGACCCTTTTGCCCTTGACTGGCCCCGCCCAGTGAAATCTGTCCCAGTTGGAACACTCTGTGGGGCATTAATATTTGAGGGAAACGCTCCTTTAAAAGCTCTTTCTGGTACAGAGGACTGAGAAAGTCATAATCCCCCCTACACCACAAAAATAACACACATGTCCAGAAACTGCTATCATGGCTACCCAAACCTTTCCATTTCAGATTGGATGCACAAACAGCCAGAAAGGCACGTTTTCTTTTGGCCTCACCGCAGTTCTTAAATACACATGAGAATGTTCACAAATCCGAGCTTCTCACGACAGCTTGTCACACTGAACTTCAAGATCTGCTGATCTCTGAAGTTACTAGCCTAAAGTGTTGGCTCAAGCAAAATAAAAGTATATTTGCAGTCATTCGTGAACACTACGCAGACGTACTTAATAGGGAAATTTAAGGGAATATTTAATTATGATAAAATGAATTTTATATAAAACAGATGCAGTTCCCATGAAATTATTATATTTAAGGAATGACTCTAAAAGAAAAAGCATACTGCTGAATAATTCCAAGCTATACAACAAATGACCAAAAGAAAGTGGCCATGTGCACATTAATCCCCAAAATTAGCCCAGATATAAATTTAAAAGTAAGTGTGTGTGTGTGTGTGTGTGTGTGTGTGTGTGTGTGTGTGTGTGTGTGTGTATATACCAGCTGAGTTGCCGTCTTTCAAATGATGAGTGAGGAGAGGCCAAAAGTAGTGCGGCCTTATGGGGTAGTTCTGCTCCTTCATCATCTTCATCAGATCGAAAGACATAGCTGCAAAAAAAAAAAATAACAATAATAATACAAAATGACGCATTAATCTTGTAAACCTCAATCTTGTGTAGATGAGTGTGTGTACAGAACCAGTGAATGAGGACACAAAGTATGTGCTGTACCAGTCTTTTTGGACTCCAGAGCACAGGACAGGGTGAAGGTGAGCGCCTCACTGTGCAAATTCAACTCCTGCAGCTCTTTGCAAAAGAGGCCTATGCTCTCCACTGGCTGTCGTGCACACACGGAGACAAAAGAAATGGCATTAAAACACTGCGATCAAATCTCAACATGCACTGCAAACATGTCTTAAATGAATGCTAGCTAACAGCCAACACTGACAAGTTTTGACTCTTCATTTTATGCCTGAATGTCGCTCCCAATTGACCATGAAGCTGGTAATCGGTCAGAAGCATCTCAAAATCAAGCTAGATTCATGTCGTCTGATCGCCGCATTCGGGGAGCAGCGGGGGAAATTTGTTTGCCCACGTACCGTGTTCATGCTGACACAGTGTCTGAGAAAGAAGTTGCCCAGAGTGACGGACTGTGCACTGGAGTGGTCAGACGGGACTGCGGGGAAATTCTTGAGGATGAGAAAGGCCATGTCCTCCAGGCCCTGAGTGATGAGGCTCAGACACAAGTTCATGGCATCTACAAGAAAAACAACAAATACTGATTCTGCTCGGGGTCACAACACTGCTGATGAGTTAGCAGTTTAATAAACAGCCACCTGGCTTTGTAGCCTTTTCTCCCTTTTTTGGACGCTGAGCAAACATTACCTGACCTTTAATATACAAACATACTGCAGCTTAAACCGCATTACACTCCAACAACAGTGTGCTTTAATATGCTGAGCAGGGTGTCCCAGTCTTTTTATTGACGCCACATTAGCTGCTGAGCTGCGGGTGCAAGTGTACCTGGAATGTAACCCCTCTCGTGCCTGAAGCGTTCGACCATCTCTGGGATGTGCTGCTTGTGTCCGGCCTTGGCCATGGTGAAGACGACCTGCATGAAGTCCCTGTCCATCAGACTGCAGTCTGCGCTCTCTGCTGCCTCCAGAGTCTGAGAGGACGAGGAAGACGGAGAGGATGAAGAGACGGTGGAAAGAGGGAGGAAAAAGTGGAAAGCAGAGGAGAAGCAAGCACGTGCGAAAAGCGCGCATCAGCATCATCTTGTCGACCAGTCGCACCTTTTTCAGACTGTCCAGGTCTCCCTTCTCAGCGTAGGCGTTAAGCAGTGATAGGTAAGTGTCAGGACCTGGTTCAATTCCTGCTCCCTTCATCACGGTCAGGATGTTCTTAGCGCTCTCGATGTCCCTGCACAGCGACAGATGACAGCTGGTTTAAAGGTGTACTACGCATGAATCTTTCATTACTGTTTGGAAACACTCAAACTTGGTCCACCAGAAGCTCAATGCCCCTGACAGCAGAAAACACACAGCCCGGTGCACCGCACGCAGCATCACAGACCTACACGAGGCAGCGACTCAAGAGTGTGCCTGACTTCCTGAGCTTCAGACACAGATGACACAGATTACAGTGTCCGCCTGATTGCTGCTGTTTTATAAAGTCCTGACCTCACCTGCACAATTGCTGGGGGCTACCCACCCACTGCCCCAAAGGCTGCAGCCCAGAAATGTCCAAAAACAGCAAATTAATAAGAAATAAGAAAAGACAGGCAGAGGGCAGAGTCTCTGCAGATACACTGCCACACACTTCTAGTGGATTCCTTTCATGAGTCTATACATTATTTTTTAGGAAAAATCCTGCATATTATGCCTTCAAATCATCCAATTATTCCAACACTAATGCTTTATTAAACACAGCAAGAACAAAAGCAGCGATGCTCACCCTGCACGAGCGTGGCCTGTCACCAGGGAGTTGAAAACAGCCTCCGTGATGGGTAAATCTTTGCTCTTCATGTAACCCAATATGGTGCTGAGAGAGCAGAGAATAGAGTTAACATGGAAATGAAAGAAAAAAAAAAAAAAGAAAAGCAAAAACAGGTCAATCACGATAGAAAATAGAACACGACATGCGCTCACCTGGCTCCCTCGATATCTCCATATTGGCAGTAGGCTGCTATGAGTCTCTGGTAGGTAACCTGTGCACAGAAATAAAAGGAAATTAAACTGTGTATCAGGCAGATTAGGTGTTATGCTTTTAAAAGCGAATCAACTTGCAGAATCGACTAAAATACACTGTCTGTATCCACCAAAATCTTCACGTTTCTGTTCCACTGAAGCAAACAGAAATCTAGCCATGTGTTTCCTGCCTGTACTGTACGCTGCACTGCAGTGCTTACTCTGTTGGGCTGGACGTTAGCTGCTTCCATCTTGGCCAGGAAGTCAGTGGGGGAGAACTTGAAGTCATTCTGCAGGTAAACCTTCAGCAAGGCGTTGTAGTGGCTGACATCATACTGTGCACCTGGGGAGGATAATGTGTAAATCTGAAACATCGACATAATGACAACAGCTACCAAAACAACACAGCTGCTGGTAATTCTCATGAACCTTGAGACTGTAACAGAATGATGGTGTCCTCTATACAGTCGCCTTCTCAGTCCCAGGGTAATAATATGGATCAAATACTCCTCTAATAGTTCAAGTATTTGACACCATTGTTAAACATCTCAAAGTTCAGCAGCAGTGAACAGTGTGACAGTACTTTGGATAATTAGACAGTTGGGTTGTTTGCAATGGCGCTGCCTCTTACCCAAACTTTGCAGCTTCTCCCACACACGGTGTGCCAGCTCAGTGCGCTCCTCCAGGGGCACCTCAGGCAGCAGGGACCCACAGCTACGCAGCAGTAACAAAGCCTGATTTTCACTGGGATAACCTGCAAACAGAGGAGAGCAGAAGGTGGGGACGGATGCAGAGAAAGAAAGAAACACAACAAAATCAAAGAGTCAGCTGGTTTAATGATAAGAAACATGAAGCATGTTAAGTGGAATATAGATTAGAGCTTCATGTGGCTCATGTTCATGAGATGATTCACCATCTTCATCTGACATCCAACCTTAAAACCCCCCATCACTGTTCTGCCCGCCTACCTGTCCTGCAGATATCATGGAAGATGCGGAGCAGCAGGGTCTTGGTGATGCGACCAGTTCTCCTCACGGAGCTGTCCAGCTTGGTCAGAGCCCAGTCAAACTCCTGCGCCTGCTTGGACCGCAGCGCAACACTGGTCTTATCCTTCCGCCCTGTGGCCACCGAATAGTTATGCACACACCCCACTGCATATGGCCACACACGACTGTAGAGGGGACAGAGATGGATGGAAGGAGTTAAAAGGAGGCATGAGAGAGTATACAAGACAGTATGATCGGTCAGAGAGGGGGAGAAGGGAGGGAGGAGACAGGACAGAGAAGAAAAGAGTCACAGATGAACACAGACAGTGAAGCACAGACAGATAAACATGGTTCTTCTGTGGGTCAACTGCATGAAGAGCACCGGATGTGATGAGTTTGAAGAAGCAGTGGAACGGATATGTCTCGGGATGCTCAGCCTGCTCAGCTGCAATCATGAGATTAGTTGTCAGCTATTTAATAAAATCGCCTAATATTCAAGCACACAATCAAATCAATGTAATTTTAAGGAAAAAGTCAATATTAACTGATTCAAGCTTCTCAAAGGTGAATATTTTCTGGTTTCTTTGCTTTTCATTGACACTAAAATGAGTAACTTTCTGGATGTGGAGACAGCAAGACATTTGAGGATGTCATCTTGGGTTTTGGGAAACACTGACGGGCAATTGTCACCATTTTATAGACCAAACAACCTACTGATTACTTGAGAAAATAATGGCCAGATTAATAAACAATGGTTAGTTGCAGACCTACTGAAAGGCTGACTGAACTTTTGTTAGGAGTGATGACCTTGGGAGAAAAAGCACCAGAAGATGCTGACATCTTCATCTTTGAGAGTCACAGTATCTCCAATAAGAAAGTGAAGGACATGTTAAATACTAAATGCGACAATATATGAATCAGATTCGCGTCATGACAACGTGCATCAGATGGTCTCCAGTGATGGGCCTTTGGCTAAAAGCTAGCATTTAAGATAATAACAAGTATAAATCAAACCCAGGATAACAACGCTGACATTGCTAACAGTTGCATTATCATTACGAACTAAGTTGGTGTAAGAGTCTTAATTTTAAGCCGTGAAGTAGACTGTGAGCATGACAGTTGCACAACGTCTGATCATCACCTTGTATAAAACGGGAGCCATGTTTACCAACGCAGGCAGCTAACTACTAACGTTACAGGTAACTTATTCTAATACGATCCCACATATATCGGCTCACCATATTTAACACTACAAGTCATACTTGACTGAATACTTAGTGTCTCTGGTTGTCATTGAGCCTCAATGACATCTCTGCCCCACGCACACGCGTGTATCACAGCTACACCGGCTAACAGACTCCGTGATACCTGGACGTATTTTCCGCTGCTGGGCTGATCTGTCGGTAACAAACGTCGGTCCTGCTGCCGCCGAGAGCTCCGCTGTACAGCCGGCTGAGTGGCGGTCCGGTTCTTTTGGTCCCTGGGATCTGACGCAAGCCAGAAGGCAAATGTTTGAGTAAACGCGCCGATCTCAAGAGCGCAGCCATGTTTTCTGTCGCGCAGTAGAAGGGCATCCGCACCACGTGACCGGTCGAAGAAAGTAACGCGAGAACACGAGTGCGACGCTGTGGTCCGTGTCACACAGAGTGATGAATTTGGTTCACCCTGAAAAAGGCGTGCTTCTGACGATGAAAGGAAAACAAAATATCGTCATGAATAACACAGATATCCTGTATCTATAATATTCTGTATGCGCACATTCATTTTGCGCATGTCAGTTCATGTTTGACTTTGAAAACAGGAGCTTCACAAGATCCACTTACAAGCTTTATCTGCAGCTTTCAACCACAACTTAGTGACCTCTGCAACAGATGAACTTTATATCTCATTTACTATTGCTTGTCATAATCCTACTCTCATTATTCATATGTGCTTGTTTAACTACAATTCCAATACGTAATTGAAGAAATCACTATATAAAAGAGCTCTGTGTGCACATTTTTGAGGTGGCAACTGTTTTTATGCTAAGTTGTAATATTATTTAACTGTGTTGACATTGAATATAGTGGTCCAATTTCACAGTGAGAGAAAAAATGTAGGTTTTCATATATTTTTATTCCATCATGAACTTTTACAAACATCAGCACGTTCAAGAAAGAAATCATTATTTCAGTTCTTCGATTAGCTTGCGATTCCCTTTGCTCTTCCTTTTCTTCAAGTTCTCCTCAACTACAGTCTTTGCTCTTTCCATGCTGCTCCTTACGCTCTCTCTTTTACTGTGTTCGTTCCACAGCTCTATAGCTAGTGTACGAGTCCGGTGCACATTGTCCAACACCCAAGCTTGAAAGAATTCACACTTCTTGCTTGCCAGGAAGTACTTCTGTCTCCTTGCTCCTTCCTCCCCCTCTTTTGGGAGGGCTGTTCTGGCCTGAGAGAGCACAGAGCGAAGCTGGCTCAAGGATGCCAGGCAATATCCGGCAGCATCCTTCCTGTCTTTGCCAGTCATGATGTGAGCCACTGCCTCCACTGCCCTGGCCGGGGCGAGAGGATCCTCCTTGTCGAGGTAACCTCCACCCAAAATGAGAGTTTCTCCACAGTCTAAGGCCTCTTGGACAGAGTGGAACACTCTGCCTGAGCTCAGTGCCTCAGACAGAGCAAGAATCATGTCACAGAACTCAAACATTAGTGAATCGGTGTCATTGTTAAAAAGGCACAGGGTGAAGGTGTAGCCAAAAAGTGCATTGACCAAACCATAGCATACCAGGGGGGATGGGTTGGCACACAATGAAGTCAACTTTGGAATTTTGGCAGAGATTGGGGGGACGCTGGAAACTGCTGAACTTCCCTTGCTCTTGCTCGTTTCCTTTCCTTTTCCTCCTTTAATCTTTTTAGACTTCATGGCTGATTCTGCCTGATTCTGCCGTGATGTCTTGACGTCATTATCAACGCCCAGTTCATCAGTAGTTTTCGAATTTTGTCTTTCCAGTTTGCTCACCTCCTCCTCAAGCACCTCCACCAGTGCTCTCCCTCCCTCCTCATGCTCCTCCCACCATGGCTTCCACAGGGGAACCAGCCCACCAAGAGCTCCACCCTTCATCAGACCCATAAACATCTCTTTCTCTTGACTGCTGAGAAGTCCCCACAGCTCCTCTTCAGACAGTTTGTCGATATCCAGCCCTGAGAGCCGATCAGCCAAGTCCAGCTCCCTTTCTGCATGTTCAGCATCCTCATCCATCTCTCCAGGCAGCGGCTCACCTCCTCCAATCTCCTCAAGCTTCCTCAAAATAGCCTCAATCTGTGTTGCGCTCCCGTCTCCAGACTGCTGAAGCTCCGCTAACCTGGACAGGAGCTCCACAACTTGTACTTTCTCTGTTACCTCTCCTTCCCCCTCGTCTGTGTCATCTGACACGATACCGACTTCCTTTAACAAACTTTCCATCCCTCCATCTGTCCTTTCCGCCTTTTGTCTCAGTCCCATAAGGACCTCTTGCATCTTCTTTTTCCCTTCACTCTCTGTTTTCCCCATACCCTTCAGCTCCTGTAGCACAGACTCCTTATAAAACTCCTCAGAGCACACAGAGTGATCTGGGCTCTGATAGCAAGCCAAGCCGCAGTACTGCAGGTTACACCGAGGGCAGGTGTAACAAGAGGGTTTACATTTACACAACATGCAGACTGCACTCCTGGCGTTACTACCATCCACTGCGGCTTCTTCCGCTTGTGTTGGCGTGAGAAACTCCTCTAGTCCAGAAGCAGCTCCTCTGCCGGGGAGCAGAATCCCATCTCTGGTCACAGCGTCGGGCTCTGCGTCTGTCCACTCATCCTTTGGACCGATGTCTGTCAGAAGACTTCTCACAGACGGAGGAAGTCTCCGTCTAATTAATGGATTCATTAGCAGCTGATCTGGACAGAAGCACGATGTTGTGGCAAACGGAGGAGAAAAATGTCCAAAAGAGGTGACCTAAGACATGGACAAATGAAAATTATGTCAGCAGGATATATGTAATCCTTAACTGCGTTACAATCCCAAAGCAGATTTGACAGTTTCGGGCGCTAATGTTAGCTTCAGTGTGTGGTTCACGTAGCGTCACATCGCTAAACCGACTTAAAATTACGTCAAAGATCGCCGAGAAGGCTTTTCTAGCAACGTTTAATGTCAATGCGATAGGCTATGTTCAGCGTCATTATCTTAAAGAACAAACTGTACTTACTTCATAGTATTTGCACCAACACCAACGTTTCACATTTGTTGTCCGGAACAAGCCGCCATGTCGCTTATTGATGACGTTTCAGTGACTTACAGTCGCGGGTTTTTTTCATAGCGGTGCTTGTAGTCGCACAAGTACTTCTGTTATCACCACTACAGCAGCTACTCCTTCTATTAATAACAACAGTTCTTATTAATTTTTATTATATATTTTTTAGATAACTTTTCTGCAAATATGGTCTGTTGAAGTTGAAAAATTGTACTTAAGAGAATAATCTACAGACCACATCAAGGAGAATCCAGGTGAAAGAAGCACAGCCTAACAGCTCGTGTCCAGTCCCAAAAATATAAAAAATTTTTGTGTGTCTGTAAAGTGTATGCCCAAATCTGCCACCATCAATACTCTGTTATTGCATCCATTCACAGACCAATACACAGAAAATGTTTTCAGTGTGACCTGCTGAACAACTGACAGAACAAATCTATCATACTTGTTTACTCCAAATTAAGGTAATTGATTAGCTTATCCATAGACTTAGCAACTAAATGACCGGACAAACTTTTGTTCTATTGTTGAAACTAGAACCCCTTTATTGCTGGAAATCAACGAGCCAGAATTGAATGACTCATCACAAGCATGTATGCATGTCACAGTCGGACTGACTGTCCCTCCATCTAGCTTTCTGTCAATCTGTGTGTGCATCATGCATGTCTGTCTGTTTGTGTTTCTTCCTGGCTGTGCTGTGTGTCTACATCTCCCGTGGGGCTGTTTGCTACGAGGTGATTGTCTCCTGCAGGGGGTCAAGCATGGTAAAGGTCATGCAGGTGGGGAGTTGTCAGATGGCTGTCCACCCCTCACTGGGCCAAGGGGTTCCCGTGCCGCCTGTCAGAGCCCGTGGGGAAAGGGGGAGGAGGAGGGGGGTCTGAGGTCGACGTGTGCCATGCTGTCTTGGCCCCGCCCCTGGCTGCCGTGCCAGCAGTCCTGGGTGGGCTGCTGCCTCCTCGTGTCTCCTTTATTCTTCCCTGGCATGTCCTGTGACACGGTGGTACCCCCAACGCTAAATCCACAAGCTTACTTCCTGACTGTTAGGCTGATGATATGTAGAAAGGCAGAATCTCATCCAGGTTATGAAGGCTTGGAAAAGCTTTTTGTTGTCTTTGCTTAAGTCTGGGCACACGTTTGGTGTTTTTGCTTTCAGCTGACAGTATAAACAGACATGGAAGATGGGTGTGACATGTAATAATCGGCAGTATTTTGGCCAGCAGCAGTTATATGAATGCATCAGACAATTTCTAGCTATAATAACCTACATGTTTTTTTGCATGGGCATAATTTCGTAATTATATTATTAATTTTTTTTTTTTTTTTTTTTTGCTTCAAAAAGTAACACATATACTTTTTTTTATACATCCTCCATTACCCATCACACATGTGACACCCCTATACATACATACATACAGATGCACAGCATAGTGCCATTTAACACCCCTGTAGCATCAATTCATACACAGACAAGCTGGAAGATTTGATATATTATTCTATCAAATAAATCTGCCAATATAAGTGGAGATCCATCCATGCACTTCTACTTTACTCTACTAATTGAGGGGGTGAGGGTGTGAGACTGGAGTGTAAGAAAATGTTAAAAAAAAAAAAAAAAAAAGGAAAATGCACAGTATAAACATAAGCATAGGCGTACATGTGCACACAAATACACACAAACACACACGCACACACACATCCCACAGTCTGCCACCAGCTGATAGGTGACAGAGAACAGGCTCTGCCTTTTGGGCATGTCCAGCCTTGGCATGTCTGGAACTGTCTACTGTACAGCAGCAGGGTGTGTGCGTGTGTGTGTGTGCGTGCGTGTGTGTGTGTGTGTGTGTGTGTGTGTGTGTGTGTGTGTGTGTGTGTGTGTGTGTGTGTGTATTTGTCTGAAGTAAAAGAGAGTAGACCTATGTTGATGTAGACTGTTCTGTCACCTGTCAGCTCAAGAGGATCTGGCATTATAGGGCACCCAAAAGGGAGACTCTGTGTGTGTGTGTGTGTGTGTGTGTGTGTGTGTGTGTGTGTGTGTGTGTGTGTTGGGGGGGGGCTGTCTTTGTCTAATGTCCAGCCAGAAGCAAGTGTTTCAGTTTGACTCACTGACTTTTGCTCATACGTCCAACTTTTTCTTTCTCCTCACGTGTCGTTAAAGTACAACATGAACTATGAGGAGGAAATTACAACATGAGGATGTTGTCTTTGTATGTAACTTTATTCAACCAGGACAGCGTCTTACTGATAAAGAATCTCTTTTACAGGAGTGCCCTGGCCTGGATTTCAGCGGAGCATACTGTAGAACATATGTGACACACTGAGAGTAACAGATAATATATGAAGAAAACAATTACAGATCAACAAAACAAATCTGTGTAGAAAGATGGTGAAAACAAAATCTTGAAAAATAAATACATAAAAGCATAAATAGTAGTTCCCGACATTCTTAAATTCAAATAAAATTGCATAAATACGAAGCTAAGATGCTGCGAATAGGGTGTGCCCATGAGCGTGCTGACATAGCAACAGCATCCTCCGTCCTCCTCACCCTCTCATCCTCCTCTCCTCCATATGTGTTTTTTCATGAATGAACCCAGGGATGTAGGACCAGCTCCTCGGCATGAAAGCATCAATGTACTCCCTCAATAATTCATCTCCAGGATCTATTATTTACCTATTATTTTCACCTCTTCACAAGAAGACCTCACAGACAACCCCCTCCTCCCCCTCCTCCTCCTCTCTTTCTCCCCGTCTTCCTTTCTTTAATTGACAACCTTTGCCAGGTCACTCAATCCATATAAACAAATCCCTGTTTCCAGAGCAGCTCCTTGATCTGCCTCAGCCGGCGGACTCTCCCTCTGAGTGTGCGCTGGGTGCAGTGCGGCATGTGATGTGCTAAAACACAGGTAGATGGAGCGGTAGCCTCTCAGTGACCTAAAGCGGCTGTTGACAGCAGTGACAGTAGAAACAAGCAGAAACCCCAAAGCACTCTAGAAGTCAACTTTCTCTCTGCCTCTGTCTGTCTTGACCCCGGTAGGAAATAGAGGGTCCAGTGTATCACGGTAGTCCACACCAGTTATTTCATGTACTATTATTTTTTCTACACCAATGACTCCATGTACTGTTATTTTTGCAGCTCCAGATTTGAGGCTTTTTCTGATTTTCTGCGCAGCTTTTTTGTGCTCAGTCACTGGATATCTCACTTTTCTCTCTCTCTCTCCTCTTTCTTTTGTATTTATCTAACAAATGGAGTGTTATTGTGATAATCTCTAAAGGTCCAATACATCGTTTAGATTAGATCTAGAACTTTAGTCTCCCTTTGTGAATTCAAAGCTTTGCTGCAGAGGCTGCGTGCTCTCTCTGGCTGTAGATGTTGTCTCATTAAGCTATTTTTTTTAGATTAATCCCATTTATTTTCATGCTTTTAGACACTTTGTGGACTATTTAATTTTGCTATTTGTGTTTTTTTTAGGATGAAATCTTTAATTCATGATTTTAATCACACTTGTCATATTTTCCGTGATCTCCTTTATATTATTTGCCTCATTAACTCATTGTTATACCTATCTTGGCCAGGACACTCTTCAAGAGGAAATTCTTTTAATCTCAGTTCGGCCTTCCTGGCTCATTAAAGGCTAAATAATAACATTTAATTTGAAATACTTTTTTTAAAATTATAAAACAGCATAAAAAACAGATAAAATATGCAAAACAGTGTGATAAAAAGGTCACTCAACCTCTCCCAGCTAAAAAATAAAAAAGTATTTTTCATTGTCTACGCTCTTTTACACGGAGTGTCAGTGTGTTGGCTTTTGTCGACAGTATTTTTTTAAGTATATGGCACCTAACAGAGAAGATGTTGTTCTTTCAGACTGGGATAAAGCTTGCAGCACTTTCACAATAGCAGGTTGTATAGCAGGTAAAAAGCCACTGGGAACAGTGTTTGCAACATGCCTGTCCTCTTACTGACAGACGAGACAGAAACACGTGAAGCGATGACGTTCAAGCCAGTCATTTCAAACTCATGCCATGCAGCCAAACATTATTCAAACTCACAGAACTTTATTTTATACTCTAGTGGAGAAACTAACATTTATAAAGATGCTAAATATGTCAGATATTTCAACATAACAAACCTGACCTCTCTCTCTCTCTCTCTTCTCATGTCTGCTAAAGTGAGACTTCCATTTTTTCCCCTGTACTTCTCTCTCCTCTTCTCCATCACACCATTCCCGCAGGAGCAAACCTGAGACTGGCTGTGTATCGGTGTATCACCCGCCTCCATCTGTCTAACCTCCGGCCCCGCCTCCCTCCATCCCCACGAGAGGGAGCAGCGGATCAAGGAAAGGGGAGGAATGGAGGAAGGAGCGAAAGAGAGAAGTGTGTCTGTGTCCCAAAGGATTGGTCTCTGTCTGTCTAAATCAGGAAGTGAGAATGTGACAGCAGGAGAGGCAGAGCAGAGACATCCCTTCAGTGTGTGTGTGTGTGTGTGTGTGTGTGTGTGTGTGTGTGTGTGTGTGTGTGTGTGTGTGTGTGTGTGTGTGTGTGTGCATGGACCTTGTTGAGCTGAGGTGTCATATATGTGAAGATCACAGTTTCAAGCTAGTGGCAACCAGGGATGACGCTCTAAATCACTGAAATGCCAGAGATGACTGTGCTGTGATATGTTGTGCGGATGTGTGTGTGTCTTTTGGGATCTTTGATGGAGATTAATACCACCTTTAGAGTCTGAAAGTGAAAATGTTATCAAGTGCGTCACCTTGGAAAAAAGCGAGCGACATTGTGTCCTCTGGACCCTGACGGACACACACACACACACAAATACACACACACAAGCTAAAACACTGGTCGCCCTGTTATTTGAGCGTAAATAGGCCACACTTTCATCAGTATCACCTGCCATGTTGTAAATGTTTATTTGAATTGATTTCCGACTTTGTGCTATTTAATACTATCAATCGCATAATGTAATATCTTATACTATGTGCACTAAATGCTATATTTAAACCATTTATCATTTACTTTTAGCTTTATTTCTATTTGTTTATGAACTTCAGCTATATTTCATGCATTATCCATGACTTTTGACTCCCGATAGCTGAAGTCCCCAATGCAGTACAAGTGGGCCTACATGGTTGGGAATCACTGATGTCTATGCATCATGCACCATATTCACGGCATACAGTACGTACACACACAAACACACCTAACATTACACTCTCTCTCTCTCTCTCTCTCTCTCTCTCTCTCTCTCTCTCTCTCTCTCTCTCTCTGCATGAATAATTAGATAGACACAGGGCTGTCTCTCTGTTTCCCCTCACACATAAAGCTAGATGAATGTAGGCCAACTCACTGTCGGCTTCGCTTCCCTCTCAGCGCAGTCAAAACAACACACTGGCCATTGTCTCCTCTTGTTTATCAACCTCTATCTATCTCTCGTTACCTCTATCTATCTTTAACGCTCTCTTGAGGTGTGAGTCATGAAGAACTGTCTCACAGATCAACCAAACAGCTGTCCCTGTGATGGGGCAGACGCACAGATACACCCTCACTCAGTGACGTTGATATAGTTATAATCACATCATTATATCCGTATTAGCAGGGAAAACCCTTCACGCTCCAACACCTACATGCCTCACAGCGTGATATCTGCACTGTCTGATGTGTGTTCTAACTCATTTACTGTGTCTGTGTGTGTCCTCGTCTTGTTCTAGCTTGACAGATGAAGCTCGACACCTATTCATGGCATGTTTAGCATGATATGTTTATCAAAATGCAGACACAATCTGCTATATGTGGCATAAGGAAAAGGTGGAGAGCTTGCCCATGTTATATAAATATGATGATAATAATAAACTTTATCTATATAGAAGTTTTCTTAACAATGTTACAAAGTTCTTTACAAAATGGAAAGAAAATCAGATAAGGCAGATAAAATGATAAAAAGGCCAAGGACATGAGCACAGGAAAATAAACATAATGAAATGAAGGGAAAAAGATCTAATAAAGACAATATAAATACAACATATATTAAACATTTCCAAAAGCTTTCACAAAAATGAATTTCAGAAGTTGTTGTACATTTCATCCTGCAAGGAACATGAAAGATTGAACCACATTTCACGACAGTAAAGCCAACAGATAAGAGTTTCTGGACTCAGTGCATACTTAAATGTGAACTATATCCAAGTAACTGTATCTGAACTTACTATGCAGTTGCACCAAATGGCTGTTGGTCATGAGCTTTTCATTAATCACGTGGAGCTCTTTGCAAACAAGAAAACTGATCAACAAGCCAAAATTGGTGAAGTGAAAGCATGAACAGTCTATTACTCTAATAAGTAAAGACTGCATCTTGTAATAAAGCCATATTTGCATCCTCATGATATTTTTTTTAATCATTTTTTGTTAATTGTTGCATAATAATGTCAAAAGGCTAAGTGAAATCTAAAAAAAAATATTATCAGTTAACAGCAGGGATTAGAGGAAGAATTAAAAGCTCACACACGCACACACCATGTGCTGAACATAGGATGCTTACATGTTGCATGTGCATGTTTACCTTACAGGCAAGGCAAGAGCACAGTAGAAGAAACCTTTCTAATATTGAGCAGGGAGAGGGGAGCACTTGGCATTTTGGGGATGCACATAATCACACACTCGTGCTGTGTTAGTGTTAGCTGGAAAAGGTTGTGCGTTAGTGTGTTTGACGGCTCTCTGACCCTGGCTGCGATGTTGACATTAGTGGACCAGGACACATCACCTCTGCTTTGGGAAAAGGCCCACGGTGAGCCTGCCCTCAAGCACAGCACGGGGTTCCCGGTATGCCTCTGTTATTTTAGACCATATTTGTAGTCTTTGCTAAAGTGAAAGCACCGCAGACATCTCCAGTGTTTAAAGCACCTGCTAATGCCCGAGCAGATGAATGCGTAACTCACCAATGCATGTTTATGTGTTTCTGTGTGTGTATCAAAGGCCTACTGCATATATCCTACTTAATTTCATGTCAATACAATGGTTCACATTCACAGGGTCTCAGCTCTGAAGTGCAGCTTTATTCCATGTTAAAAATGTTACGGATGTTTTCTTTTCACAGATTTCAACTCAAACATGAAGACAAAACCCTACTATTTGAACCCTCTCTCTGCTCTAAACTCCTCTATCATCCATTCGCACCACAGCTTTAAAACACAAGCACCCCAGGTTTGTGTTTTTTCCCCCTCAAAGTGTTGATTTTCACCCTGTGCGAGCCAGTCGTTGACTCTTTCTTCACTCTCACGTCTGTCCAGAATCCGATCAAGTTTTATATTCCACAAATTGTCACCATGCCAACTCTGGAGGATTGAGCGGATGTAAGAGGACAGCGAGACGCAAACAAACAAGCACATAGATGAATAACCCAACGCTTATGTCAACAACATGCCTGTCATCGTCAGGGGAGATACAGGCCCTGTCATCCGTGACAATTTGGTACGCGGGAAAAGAAGAAACGGTCAACAGAATGATACAGAGGAAACTAATGGGGAAAGGAATGCATATGTCTGAGATGCGCCTCAGCTCTAACACTCATTGTTTTCCTCTCATTGTCTCCTTAAGCCTTGTTGTATATCTGTGTGTGTGCTTCGTGTGTGTTTGTGTGAGAACATATGTATGAAGTCCAGAGCTCTCTTGTGATTTATGTGGTGTGGAATGTCAGGCGTGTCTCAACGCATTAGGGAGCGCTGAGGAGGACACTGCCCGCCATCGCGCTCTGATGGAGGCGCCTCAACAATGGACACCACACTCCCAGCATCCCTCAACCCAACCCCCTTCAACACCCAAATCCATGGCACTTATCAGTTAGAGGGTCAGCGCTTCCCCAGAGGGGACGGTTGGGGTGGGTTTGCACGCAGAAAAACTGGCCTCAGGCGATGTGGGAGAAAGTATTTTTCGAGAACTGAATTGTGAAAGGAAGAAATTTGTTTTGAAGCAGATGAGGATGTGAAACGTGGCAGCTGACTGCCTGTATGCCGTTGCTCATCGGTCGCATGAAGCGCTGCTGTGTTGCAGCTTAATTTGCTCATTGGTAGAATAAATGTTCTTTCCTCTTTGTATCATTTTCTCTATCAATCTTCTTGTCACTCAAATGACCTCTTCCTCCCCTTTTTTCTCTTTTCCTGCTTCTTCTAGCTTCACTTAGATCTCCCCCAACCTGACTTGTGACATCCATCCATCCATCCATCCATCCATCCATCCATCCATCCATCCATCCATCCATCCATCCATCCACAAACCCTTTGGTGTCTTGTCCATCCCTGTATCTGTCTCCTGTCTAGCCCCAAGTCACGCTCTTAATCCCAACCTCCGTCTTACCCTTGATCCGTCCACCTCTCTATCCTTGGGCATGTTGGCTGCAGGTGGATGTAGCAGGTCTGTCACAGGGTGGCAAAGCTGTCATTCGCTGTGCACGTGCACGCGCATGTATTTGTGTGTGCGTAGGTGTGCGTGTGTGTATGGTGAGGGGAGTGTGAAGGCAGCTGTCATGCTGTCTCAGGATCATATGCTGGCTGTCAGACATGCTGTAAAGAAACTGACATCCAACCCCCAACACACACACACACACACACACACACACACACACACACACACACACACACACACACACACACACACACACACACACACACACACACACACACACACACACTCACGCATGAGACCACATAACAAAAACAAAAACCTCTATTTTACACTTTCCAATTAATTTGACATAGATTTTGACTGAAATGTATGCTGCATATTTTAGACACATATTCGTTGGTCAACTGAAAATGGCTTCAGTTAGCATTATGTGTTTTAATTGAAGCACTAAAGTCTTGTCTGAGGAACGGTGGGATGATGCTGACCCTGCTCTGTAACATCTGTTGACAGAGGTCAAGTGAAGAGTTCCCTCAAGGATCAGCAATAGTTCATTATTCATGCCTGTGCCACAAAGCAGAGTCTTCACATCAGCAATACCAGTTCATAAACAAAACTGTTTTTAGTGTCGAACTGTGGAAGTGGAGGAGAGAATGACCTGAGCCAACGATCGGCACACCGTGCCTCTGCTGTCACTTCTCAGCTCTTCTCCAGCCTGCTTTCATTTCATCACATCCTGTAGTTTTCCTTTACAGTATGTGCACGTGTAGGAATGTGTACACGTGCCTCTCTGTGTGCAGATGTGTGCATTAATGCATGTGTGCTCATGTCTGCATGTAAGTGCGTGTGTTGTGGGATTTCTCAAGAGAAGGTGAATGTGTCATCTCTTTGGTCCCCTGCCTGTTCAGGTAAATAACACATTCACACACCACTGGGCACACCATCGACCCCCCCCCACACACACACCACATCACCACCTTCTCTTGTACACCATTGATCCCACACTCTTCTCTTCTCTTCTCTTCTCTTCTCTTCTCTTCTCTTCTCTTCTCTTCTCTTCTCTTCTCTTCTCTTCTCTTCTCTTCATCTGGAAATGCCTGCACAGCTACTTGGTGGTGGTAGTGGTGGTGGTGGTGGTGTGTGTGTGTGTGTGTGTGTGTGTGTGTGTGTGTGTGTGTGTGTGTGTGTGTGTGTGTGTGTGTGTGTGTGTGTATGTGTATATTTCTAATGTCCAGTGAGACAGGGGAGGCGGTCAGGTCTCCATCGGCCACAGCACAGCTGTCGTTTCAGGTTAGTGCAGGCGAGAGGTGGCTGAGGAAGAGGTGGAGAGGGATGAATAAGTGAAGAGGCTGCAGACTGGACTCATGTTAAATGTAAAAAGGCTAACAGACCAGACTGCTGTTGAGCTGTGTGTGTGTGTGTGTGTGTGTGTGTGTGTGTGTGTGTGTGTGTGTGTGTGTGTGTGTGTGTGTGTGTGTGTGTGTGTGTGTGTGTGTGTGTGTGTGACAGAGAGAGCAAGCGGGAGAGTATGTGTATGATTCTACATGAGCGCATGGGCACTACAGAGGACCTGCTGCCTGTCCCACTGAGCTTCCAATTAGCACACACCACTAGAGCAGGACACACACACACAGACACACACATACACAAACACACACTGAGGACCCTAGAGAGAGGCCTCAAACCTGCCTGTCAGCTGCTGTTAGATCACACTGCACTGGGCCGACACCACAACACACACATGCACACACACACACAAATGCAAATTTATACAGAGATTAAGATTATTAAAAGTTGCTAATGTGAACATATTCAGCTGCTAAATGATAGTTGGGGAAAGATTCAATACTAGTATTAAATACATGATATACTATATATTAGGTCAACATGTTTGAATTGTATTGATAACCACGTTCACAGTATAGATGTATGAATACAGACAGTGCAGTGGGAAAGTTTCTAATAGTTTCTCAAATTTCTCTGTGATCCTCTCAACAAATGAATGACAAAGGTCAATGTGAAACACACACACACACACACACGCGAGCGCGCGCGCACACACACACACACACACACGTTTTTCACATCATCCATAACCTTTCACAGCATTGCCCATTTTGTCCTTGTGCATATTTTAATGACATCATCAATAATGGACATGTGCCCATTCTGTGGTAGGGCAGGCTCGGATCTCACAGTGCAGTAACACACACACACACACACACACACACACACACACACACACACACACACACACACGTACGCACTATTTGGGTCAGACTAGTTCAATTTCAAACTTTAATTAACAGTCTCTGGTATGTCTGGTTTGTTAGTGAGCCCATTATTCTGCTGTTTACTTCTCAGACCGACACAGACCTCTGCACAGGCTCGTCTTTCTACTTAATTTCAATGTGATGTCTGAATAAAAAGCCTCCACAAGGCGAAACAGAGAGACTTTACTTGATAGTTAAATCACTTAGTTTCCATCAAGGTTCTTTTACCATTTACATTCTATCACTTTGATTAGCAGCTTGGCAGCTTGAAGGTTATTTTCACATTAATTTTAGCATCCCTGATGAAAACTTGATGATGCACTTAACAGTAATATAGTGAGATGCTTTATGTGAAACATAAGAGGATTTTCTCCCTGTAGCATATGGTAATGTAATGCTTGCTGTTGTTTAATGTCATCTGAAAGCTGATCTGTGATGTTAATGATTATTATTATTATTACCTTTATTTAACCAGGAAGTCCCATTGAGATTCAAAATCTCTTTTACAGGAGAGACCAGGCCAAGATTGCAGCCAGTCACAACATATTAAGATGCAACAAATATGGCTTTAAATATATTAAACACACACACACACACACACACACACACACACACACACACACACACACACACACACACACACAAAAAGAAACAAAAAACATAGAATATTCCACAATAAAACAACAAGAACAACTATTAAAACATAGTGGACCTCTCAAGAAAAACAAGCACGTCTCCATCACCACGTTCTTTATGATGCCCTTAAATTTATTAATTGATATGAGTGTTTCTTATCCAAGATCTTTCTGCAGATTATTCCAAGCCCATGCGGCATAGTAGGAAAGTTTACCCTAAATCAGTTAAAACCTGGGGTACATTGAAAAGTAACCACTTGGAGGAGCGTAGCTGGTAGCTAACAGAGCTGACACAGAGAAAGTTACAGAGGTAGGCTGGAAGTTTGCCCAGTATAATGATATCTCACTGTTGAGCTTTGTACAGGATCAGGTTGTGATTTGGATAAAATCCTGTTTAAAAAAAACACGCACCAAAATTCAACAACATTGTATCTGTTGAACGACATTTGATTTATTGCTGCTGAAGTTCTGAGGAGAGTTTCCTCTGATTCATGTCCGGCTCCAGCAAAGTCACCAGGCAGCACATGCATCGGAGACCTGTGGTAGGGGAGATGGTACAGATTTAGTGGTTTTACACAAAGGCCACTTGAGTGTTTCCTGACATGAAGTGTAAAAATGACGCAGGTCATCCACAATGATAAAGAATAAAAGATTGTTTCCCCTTCTGAGCTCTATCCTCTATTCTGACGTCACCGCCTCAATACTCCTCCTCATCTGCTTTTTTCTACAGTACTTCCACCCAAACCTTACCTTCAAACCTCCATCTCAAGAGCTTCCCACAAAGCCAAAACAAATCTAGCTTGGAGTGCTCCCTTGGGTGAGATCGACGTGACACCACAAGCTCAGGGTCAAGCAGAAATGCAGACAGAAAAGAGCCGGGACAGACTATGAAGATGAGGTAGATGCAGAAACAGAAGTGGTGGCCTTCTCTCTGCCCACTCAGGGAGAAGATTGTCCTTGCTTTGTTAAACGATTTCTTCCAGCTGAACTCTTCTCTCGATATCAGTCAAAGAGAGATCACTGAGAGATCTCAAAGAGAATACCAAAATTGCATGTATGCCGAGAGTTTCCTGGGTCACCTTGGCATACGGCTCACTCAGTAAATCAATCCGTTTATTGCCATTTCAATAGCCATTCAGGTTGTTTTGTCACTAAGTGCTGTGCACTGGCCAAGTTGCAGTCAGACCCCCGCAGAGTATTCTTGATATTTTTCTAGATGTGTGCATTTCATGATTGTAATAGCAAAATGAACCAGCTGGAAGCCCCGTCACTGCGCAGGGAGAAAAGGAATGATTAACCATACAGACAGTTACAGATGTAAAGAACATGAAATCTAAATGTCACACTCATATCGGGGAGGGTTTTAGTAAATCAAAGGAGGGATTCAGTGTCAGAAACACAATGATGAGTGGACAAAGCCAACAGTAGGATCTCTTTAATTCATATCCATCTGCCAATTAAGAAAATCTGAAGTACCTGAACTCTGGAGGAATATAGTGTAATTAAAGGTTTCCTACTGTGCATGTTTCCATTCATCATTGAATTCCCAGTAAAATCTACTTGAGAATAAACGTTGAGGGGCCATCAGCTTTGCAAACAGTTGATATTGGATCCAGAACTTGTCTTTGTCTCCATTAGCATCTTCCTCTCCAACCATTTTCTCTTGCTCCATCCCTGTTGCTCCCATATGTTTGGTAGCAGTACCTCCTCCTCCCACTAGATGGCGGTGCGATACTACAGATGATCCGCAGCAGCCATTCATCTCTGACCCATCACAGCGGGTGCACTCAGCCAGGTCTCTAATTTACTATCTCAGGCCAACCTCTCTATACTGCACTGTAATTACACTTAAACCTTACTGCACTGTATGGGACACTGTATTCTGTGAGGTGTTCAGGCCACTGTGGTCTGAAGTTTACAGAAACAGACTTCTGACTGTGTTTTTCGCTCAGTTCCAGACTGGCAGGATAAATCTGGGTGGAGAAGTCAATCAGTAACTTGATGTTCCTTCATTAGTTAATGTTGAGAATTCCTTGAGCCAGGTATTTATGCCCAACCACTGTAGTGGAGCTGCTCTGTGGACATTGGCTGTAGTTGTGTCACAGACTGCAGGTCACAGATTAAAATCCTCAACTTCAGCTCTCAAGGAGGGGTTAGAGCATCAAGACAGGACTTCAAATATGACGCAATGGGAGAGACATCGAGGCCACGAGAGGAACACAAATAGGAAATAATCACTTATCATACCTAGAAATATTTGTGAATTACATGAAATTGTAGTGACATAGAGTATGTCAAGCTGCTAAAGTCCAGTACTGTTCACCAACTTTGACTTTCAGTCATCTTGTTTTTCAAACTAGAGCTGGTCCCACAATGTTGACAGGCGACATATGGCAGCAGCCCCCCCACCCCCCACCCCCCACCCAGCACTAACTTACAAGCTATGTCCACACATGTTCCTGTGACACACTAAAAGAAGTGGGTGTGTCCCAGTATATGTCTGCTACTGGACATTACAGGCATGTGACCAGAACTGTCGATGTGTGTGTGTGTGTGTGTGTGTGTGTGTGTGTGTGTGTGTGTGTGTGTGTGTGTGTGTGTGTGTGTGTGTGTGTGTGTGTGTGTGTGTGTGCGTGTGCGCATGTGTGAGACATATTCAACGTATGACATATGCTTGGAAAATACATGCGTCAGCAAGTGTTGGGCATGCATGTGATTGAAATATGTCCATGCATAGCCTACTATGTTCACATGTACTGTGTGTGTGTATGTGTGTGTGCGTGTGTGTGTGTGAATTTGTATATCGAGCACAAGCCTGTGTGTGATAGTAATCCGGACTGGGCAGCTGCGCTCATTCGTATTCAGCCCCGAGGCACTTCTAGGCTGTCTCGCTGATTAGGGATCAGAGACAGAGAGACAGAGACAGAGAGAGAGAGAGAGAGAGAGAGAAGGAGAGAGAGAGAAGGAGAGAGAGGAGAGGGAGAGAGTGAGGGAGAGAGAGACAAAGAAAGAGAGCTGGAGACAAAGCAGGAGAGAGAGGTCCTCTCCCGTTTAGTAAACAGTTGGTTAATGACTCTAATCCCATTAAGCAGGGGGAGCAGATTGCCCCCTCACATAACATGCATTAATATGTATGTTTAAGTGTGCGGCTGTGGGGTATGTTCTCTCTCTCTTTCACGCACACACAAGCACATACGCTCTATGTATTATACGCAGGGAATGAAATTCATTTGCCCTCATAAACCTTCGATAAAGCCCTAATGTAACACTGTGAGCTATTAAGGAGGCTTGGAGAGCAGACTTATGAAAATGACATGTAAATCAAATGAGCGCTGTATATTTTCAGTCACGATTTGCCAACAATTATTGTTTTGACCTGGCTCCTCAGTTGACAAAAGAAACCTGCTCCCTCTGAGGAGCAGGAAATCAGCTTTTCAAGTGCTCTTGTGTTTGAAGAGTGGAGGGCAAGGCAAGGCGTGATTGCTGCACTCTGCAGAGAGGATCAGACTTGCGGTGATTTCATACAAGCCGAGGGAAAGCAGTGAAGGCACTTAACTCAGTGTTTACTCCGCTAACTTGTGCTGATCTGTAGAGAAAAGGAATGATGGATGAAACTCTCCTGCGTATATTAAACAGCTGATAAAAAAACAATTCATCATTGCAGTTTGTGGCCTCTTTCAACACAAAGCTTGTGTGCGTTTCACCTCATTTATATAAAGTCTAGGTGGCAGAATAAACACGTGCTGAGTGCAGGAGTTGTTAACCCGTCAGCAAAGTAATGCATCATACTGAGCACATGAATCTGCATGTAGTACAGTAGCATCAACATGCAGGAAACAATATGAAAAATGGGTATATTTATCATATGCAATACACTTATGGAATTATGAGTGTTGCTCATGTTAGCAAAAGAGGCAACTGAAGATCTGTGTGTCATTGTCATCCTGAGCAGAAGAAAAGAAGTGAAGCTAAAGTGGGACAAACCAGCATGAGTAAGCTGGATGTAGAAAAGTAACAAACCATAAAAATCCCTTCCCTTCAGGCCTCCCTCCAAAGCCACTCCTCAAAAACACATAAATACACTGCCTGACTACTGCTGGAGGATGAGTGCACGAGACAGCCTGTCCGACGACCTCACATCTCATTCACATGTAAGAAATCTAATGTTATCATGATGAACGTAAACAACAAATATGGCAAATTTACCCCCAAAGCAGGTAACTAGCCGTCCAACAGAAATACGCCAACCATGGTGCCACTTTTCAGGCCCTTCAGCCCTCTCAGTTCTGACCATTGCTGAAAATCCACACTGATGTTGGCTCTGGTTTGACCTCATGCTTTTCCAGTCTCTTTCTGGTTGGAGTCTTTTCTACTTCTGTTTGTCACAGCGGCCATTTTCCCCTGATGTCACGCTCAGGGTTGGAGGCTCAAACGCTGTTATCGAGTGGATAATGTCGGACCGCTGTGTTCCAGGTTGCAAGTTGTATGAATGTAGGGAATCTGACGAATTCTTATCATGTCACTGCTTCCTGATTGATCTGCAGCTGAAAAGACAATGGACAGTCAAAATCCAGAGGGACATCGGGCCATGTGTTCAGGTAGGGCAACATATTTGATGACCCATTAGGTTCTCTTTACCAACAGATATTCAACCACTTTCTCGCCAACATGACTGCTTGATAGTGTTACACGATATGACAGGGAAGGCATAAATAAATTCTGAAATATCACTGCACATATTGGACACATTAATTTAAACCTGGGAGTAAAAACCCTCTGCATGTAATCAAGCTGGAATATGGTCTATAGGTGGAACTGGAACGTCGGGCTGCATTTTCTCTGCCATTCCTACACGCCTAGCTTGCTTTAGCTTCAGCAGTATATCTGCCTAGCCTTGTGGAAGACTCCAGTCATTAGTGCACTGGCAGACTGCACATGGGCAGACAGGCGGGCAGACCGTCCAATCATTTCATCTGGGCCGAGCGAAATGATTGGACGGGCTTATTACAGGCGTGTAACAACCACACATATCACATTTTGTTATGTCAGAGTGTTTGATTTATTGATTGCTGAAAATTTCAACAAATTCCACAATTTTTTCCTTGAATACATCACCTAATCCCGCTTTAAAGTTGTCGAGATCGTGTTGAAAACTTCTGCTGGGATTAATTTGTTTAGACAAGGACATTTACAATAATATTCTCCGGCTAATCTGCAGCCATATTTCCAAACAGCTCCAGTCTCTCATTGTGATTCATTTTGCACTCTGCAATCATTCGCTGGAGAAGCAGTATTAGTGCGTGTCCTGGGACAGGGGTTGGGCAATTGAGCAATTACTTCTCAGTGAAGTCTACACAGCATGGAGAGAGGTAAGCAATATAGCACTATAGTAGGTATATTCTGGCTGTGGCCTGAAGATATTAAGTCATACGATCCTCAAGTCACTCCCCATTTAGAGACACATAAGTTTAGGCCTTTTATGCCCGGACTGCAAGTTACTGCCAGGCTCTTCTCAGTTCAGATGTTGTTACTGAGCACACACACTGTAGTGAATGACTCACTCTTTACACAATACCACCAGACTTTACTGAAGCTTTCTTTTTCAGTCTATAGCCAACCAGAACAATGCTATGTGATCACTGAAAGTAAAATGAGTAAAACCGAAATGAAAAAAACTCTGAATTTCACAGTTCAAAATGAGCACTGATTTGTTGTAATTGTAATTGTTAACACTCAATCAATGGTACTGTAGCGTGCCAGCAAGCACACACCTAATCCACCACTTCCATTCACGTGAATATGATGAGATTCTATGTTAACGGAGGTAATTCCATGAGTCTCAAGTCAACAGAAGACACTGGGCTTCCCATCAATATCAAAGCACATTTTGAGGAATAATTTCACCTGTGGGGTCTTGTTTTGGAATGTGAGATAGCTTATTTTATTAAGTTAATGTACACATTATTTGGAAACATTATTTGATTGTTATATTTGCAGGTGTATTATGGTATTAAGTATGTACAGCATAGATTACTTTCAAAGTCAGCTTTCCTCATAGGCACATGACTTATGGTGCACCAAAATGTAAACTAACCCTCAGGAGCAACTTTTGGTGCCAGTACGAAGTTTATACTTACATACTAACACATACTTACTAAATGATCACATACATTATTGATGGTATACTTTAAGTGTTCTGAACTATTTATATAAACACAGGCCGACAGACAGGCGCCAACATGATGACATCATGCTTAGCATACTATATACAATGGAGGGACATTGAAATGAGTGGTCTGACTTTTTTTTTAAATGTATATAAAATATACCTGTATGTGACATGCAAACAGTAATGCCCTGCAATCGACCATAAAAGTATGACATATCTACTCTGCCTTAATAAGACAGAACTCAGCAGAACTTTGTTTAATATTTAGTACTGCAGTATTTAATATTAAATATTCAAATATTCAACTGAATTATTTATATAGGTTAAAGCAATAGGAGTACTGCAGTTGGCTTCTGGTAGAAAGCAAAATATGGTGTTTGTGGTGTATGTAGCTAAAGTTGTCCTTTATAAATCACACTGATGCACTTGACCCAATTATGCCAAGTGGTTACCTGCCGCCTTAAATTCCCTTTCCATGTGTAAGAGCTTCAAATGAGTGGGAGCAGATTCCCTCAAACTTCTGATTAGTTTGCTTAAGGAGCAAATGGAGCCACCTACTGTAACCTGTTGCTGATGGGTAGTGGAGGTTGGTACTAATGTTATCACAGTGTGCAAAGTAAGCTTCTGTTCACCTTTACCACTTGAACATGTATCACTACAGGAAATGTCATTCGCTCTCGCTTATGCAAGTTAAGGTCACAGTGGCAGCAGGCTAAGGAAGGTAGCCGAGACATCCTTCGCCCAGCCACTTCTTGCCAGGTTCCCAGAATAAATGGGATATAAAACAATATAATCCATCCAATGTCTTCTGGTCTGCTCCTCATCTCCTTCCAGTTGGATTTGTCATTATATATGTCATGAAAAGGTATTTGATTCTTCAATCTGCACATCATATGTATTGGCTGTCAAACAAAACTTGACGGGTAAATGGCAGTGAATATGGAAAATTCAAAAAGTCACAAGGGCCGTCAGTGTTCGTGTGTGTGTGCGTGCGTGTGTGTAGCAGCAAAAGTGGAAAGCTCTTTTCCCTCACACACATACACGCACAACAGAAGTGAGTGTCGACTATCAAACAACTTAATTTTTACTGTTTACAGTATGTCAGAGGAGAGGTGTGACTGACTCATCGTTTGACCAATCGTGTCTCAGCTTCGAATCGGCATTAGTCCAATCATAGAAGAGAATCAGAGGATTGCCCACTGCATGTTGAAAAAGAACGTCATCTGCCTCATACATTTAGCTTTAGCCAAAATTAGCTAGTTGTTCAAATCATAGAAACAGCTAACCGAAACGAGTGTTTTTCTTTTCAACCGACAGCCTGCGTACGGGTTATTTATTTTGTGCTCCCTGGGTTTACTGTGCCAAACATGTATATAAAAGCCTTAGTCCGATGCAGAGACATGTTGAAAGGAGAACTGATCGTGTGAAATGCTGGCTAGCCTAATCAAAGCTAGCTAACGAGCAGGGGCCGAGAGACGAAAAGTGGCTAACATTAACGAGAGATAAGCCTATCACAACAAGCCTGGGTGCTTTAACATACCTGCCACTGAAGCCACAAGAAGAAGGACTGGTAGAGATAGTTCCTTTCATACAAAGTAAGTAACATCTGGTTCTTGGAATAAGCGACGTTACTAGAAACCTCGGCTCATACTAACATTGGCTAGTCACCCGCTAACGTAAAGACAACACTTTGACAACTGAACTTCGCTAGCTGGTTAGCTAGCAACATAACTGGCCTCATTTTCAGTTAGGGACAACTGCCTCTTAGCTAACGTTATTATGGAGCCGAAGGATAAAAGTACAGCGGTGTGTATTTTGGTAATGATGGTGGTGATGATTATGATATTATCGGTCCTGCTGATGTTCGCCAGTTATTAACCTGCCCGGGTTTTGTTAAGTGATTGACGTTAACTTAGATGCTGTTGCCTTTTAATTTGCCGGACAATTTTCAAATGTATCATTAGCGTCAGTTTGCTATTTTATGACCGAGAGACTGAAGTGTGTGCCTGTTTATGGCATGATAACATATTTGCTCCCCTCCCATTGTAAATGAATTCGTCCTTGTTTTCATTTTATCTTGCTCTAGGGGTAAGTTAACTGATTATTTAACGATAATGGTGTGTATCAAGTGCGACTCTCACAAGGCGCTGGTTTAATATAGTTTATTCTGGTAACTGGTTTGCTGTAGAGGACCAAGAGAACATCATTTTTTATGTCACCTTTACCCTGATGGTGTAATTAAGAAATCTATGGTGTATTATTTACTGTCAGCATACATAGGAGTGTCTAATGTTATTCTAAACTAAAGTTCCTTGACATATTCTGTTTCCATTATGTACCTATGAAACTGCAACAGAGGAATTAGCTTGTTTTATTGGCTTGTTGTGGGTGGTTTTATTGGGTTGCTGGTTTATGTGGCTCTGTGTTTGGCTGTGTGTTTGTGTGGCAGTGTGTTCCAGAAATGGCAGCATCATCAGTGGCATGTTTGTGTTGGCACCTTGATGTGAAATCCTGCACTCGCCATGTTGTTTTAGCCTATAACCACTGGTTTATCCAAAGGCATTTTTCTGTAGGCTTTTGGTCATGTCTGTTGATTGAATCACTTCACATCTTCACATGCAGATGCGCGCTGGGATGCAGCATTGACTGGCAAGTTCAGAACTCAAAGATAGATTTCAAGAGAGGGTGAGATGGATAAACTCTGTGTGTGTGTGTGTGTGTGTGTGTGTGTGTGCGTGTGTGTGCGTGAACAGAAAAAGACATGAGTTGCAGATTAATTTTCTGATTACACTGTTGTTGATTTTAGAATTCGCCAGCATAAATACTCCCTGTTTAAGCTGATGTCCCAAATGATCCAAACCTTGAAACCTAGGGTATTCATAATGATCCATGATACTGAGGTGTGTAAACACCTTATGTAATTCACTTTAACTTTTATAGCCTGAATCACTTTTTCACTGTCATATTTTGATGATGTGCACCATTCATTTACCAAAGGGATATTGACTTAAGTGTGCTTGGGATTAAGATAAGCGCACATCTTGACTGTGACTCTTTAAGTAATTTTCATTGGATATTAGAATCTTGACTGCTTTAAATCAGTAATCACGTGATGCAGTTATTGTGGCCAAGGCCCAAGCAGGTTCACTGAACCATTGGGAAATGTTTTATTGTCTGTTGTAATACCAACATGTGAGTACAGTATGTCCTTCAGGAATTGAGACTTCTTGAGGCCTGGTATTCAAACTGAAGGCAGGCTAGGTTTCTGGATAGAGAGAGCAGGTATATACAAGTGCAGATAGTCTTCCTGTTGATGACAACCCACTCACAGTTCAGTATAACCTGACGCATTTACTTTCCTCCTCTTTGGCTGTAGTCTGATAGACTCCAGTCTGGTCAAATAACAGCCCCAGCTTCCCCGACGCCACTGCACTGAAGATGACTGAAGCTGTCTGTTCAAAGAGCACTTGTTCTGGGAAATTGACTGCTTCTGATGCGACTTCAGTGATGAGTCATCAAAGAGGGGGATCTGCGATATCCCCATCGTGTTGGTTCCACCTCTCCAATTTGTAAAAAGAGAGCCCTTATTGCAGGGCAAAACTGATGCCATTTTAGTTAGAATTTTTGTCACAATGGAGGACAGTGCATCAGCTGCTCCAGATACCTTGAGTTTTTACTCTTTCAAACGCGGATGTGGCTAATGGACTCTTAATCGTAGGTGGCGCCAGGCACTGGCCTACAGGGCTTCAGTCCCACCATGATTTCAGCAAAGCCCTCAGTCTTTACTGTTCATCACACATGGGTTTTTTTGTTAATCCTGATCATAGCTGTGTAGGAAACAATGTTTGGGCCAACTACATTTACACAGAACTAATTTGTAAAAGCTTTAAAAAGTGTTCACTCAAATTAATAACTTCACCATGATATTGCAGTTGGCAGTGCTGTTTGTCTGCATGTGCATTGTGTATCTACATGATTGTGTGCACTGGTTATAGTACATAAACGCTGTGTAGTCCTGGACTAACCCGTGGACACCTACATGGCCTAAAACATTTCCCTCTCCATTTCCCTCTCCTGCTCTACTATCTATAGTACTCCAGCATCTGGCTATACTATATTGTGTCATGTTGGCAAATAGTATTCTGATCATATTGTGTTAGTTTATTGCTCGTCTCGTACATGGCCACAAACACAGTGTTTGTTTCTGTCACCTGTCATCTTCCCACCAAATACAGTACAATACAAATGTTCAGTCATGCTGTCAGCTGAAATATAGATGTAAGCTATTACATAACATACTGTACGCTGCATGTCACTAAACAAGTCAGGAGAGAGATGGCTTTTATCTTGGTGGTAGTTCACTGCTGTGTGTAGTCTGCGTTTGATAGGCTAATCTGGCCCTGTGTGGATCCCATCAGCAGCTGACTGTTAAATTGAATTAGCTTGTTAAAGCTGCACTGCTTGTCTGAAGTCTGAGACCTGTGGGCTTGTCTGTTAGCCACCTTTCAGCTTTGACTCTCGTACGGCATCAGCCATTCACTTCGTCTTGCCCCGTGAGATGTGAGAGAAACAACTGTGTGGTGTGAGTAAATCAGAGTGAGATCAGGCTTGCGACCTTTGTTGAGACCTAACCCTGAAACGCATGTGCGCTCCATAAACGGCCACATGATCGTACGCACACACAGGCGCAGTGGTGTGGCTGTACAATCCTCCTGTCGCATGCTGCAACCTCCAACACCTACTGCCTCTGTTGCTATGGCAGCCACTCAGCTGCCACTCCAAGCTGTGTAACCATGGAGACATTAGACTAGGTGACATCACTTTCCGGCGTCGTCAGTGCTTACACAGGTGCCTACAAGTTACGTGTGGTGGTATTTATTTTTTATGGAAGACCAGCAGGGTGTGGCAGGCATCGTGGCTGTGTGTTCATGACTTCTAATGAGTCGTGAAGCCGCAGTCCAGTGTGTGTGTGTGTGTGTGTGGTCGCTGCACAGGTGAAAGAGCACATGATTTGGTTTGGTGATTGCACACATGGCTTTGATATCTGCACAATAATACGTTGGATAAGTGTGTGAATGCATTTGTTGTCAAGGTAATAATTCAAGTGGTTTGCACTATATCCCTTTGATGTGCCATCTGTGTGTGTTTGTTCGTGTGCTGATATGCAGAAAACACACACCTGTCCTGTCTCGTTTAGACTAACAGGGAATCTGGAAGTCAAACAAACCACTTTGGTACTGGTTACCTGCTCTTTTCTCAAAGTTTACAAAAAACACTAAACCTGTGTTTAGGTTAGTTCTTTACCACTGACTGAGTGCAGGTCATAATGTTTGGATCAGTTTTGTAATTAATATCTTAACGAGTTGGATTGAGTTGTTTAGTACTCACCCAAAGATCAGACTGTCAAGCGAGGTATGTGGTCAGTTGTTTGCAGTCTTAAACATAAATACTTCATGATTTTGGACAGCAGTTGAAGTCGACATCAGATCATTTCTATTGTCAATCAGATGTTTTTCACTTCTTGTGTTTGAATTCTTTTTTGTCAGCAGTTTTTCAAGTGATTAAAGTGTAATTTGTAGCCTTTTTTGAACACTGAAGACTTGAATCTCATTGACTGTGACACTGAGTCAGTGGAGTGACTGGGTAACCTGTCTTGTTTGAACTGCTTGACTGAATCAGTCTGAAGCAACCTTCAGTTTTGTGTCATTTTACAAACAATTTGCATGAGCGTTCAAATGATCAAATATGGTCTACAGTGGCTAACTATATAGTAAGAAGTATTATGTGCATTTAGCATTTGACATGACTTGATTGACTCCCTCTTCTCCCATAGTTTGTTTCACTTTTGTTTGTAAAATGTTAGCAATGCAGCGACCCGATACAGAGTTGGTCAGCTTGATCCAACCATGCTTTTACCTTTGACTTTCAATCATGGATTAACGCAATTAAGTTTTAAAAAATGTACTAATTAGCCTTAACCATATTTTCTTTAAGAGACCAGAACCTTTGAATATGCCTACAACTTATTTGTATGTAGCGCTTATAGATATTTTCAGAAATTAAGGTACAATATAAGAGTGCAATTTCGGAGGCTAAGAGGCCATTAAGTAGTTTTACAATCAATGAAAATGTATAAGTTCTCACATTACATTACCAATTAACAATAGGCTGGTTACAGAATTTCTCTCCCATCAAGCAGCTTGATGCTGCTGTTCATTTAGCTAATGCAGGTGCAGTTATGGACAGATAACACATCCTCCTGAGTTTAATGCTCTTTGTAGCCACTTCTGTCTGGCCAAAGAAGCTTTTAAGCTTGCTCTTCAGTCTCTTTGAGCATAAACCAAAGTGACTGTGCTATTTCTGGACATGATGAGCAATGATCACTGTTTGGTTGAATTGTTCCTTCAGGCCTATTAAGTAAACAGTAAAAGAAACACACGCTACAAAGCTCTAGAAGCCCAAGTCTCCCACAGTTTCCTTAAAAATCTGTGGGACATTTGAGGATTTTAGATTTTCAGACCATCAGAGATTCAGTTGAGATCTACAGTCTGCTCTATGATTTTGAGTGGAAACCTAATTTATGTTCATAACCTGATGCAACAACTTGAAAGTTATGAAATTATGTATCTGACTCACAAAGCAGGTGCACTTTGTAGATCTTATTTCAATTCAATGTATTAACCACACAGCCAAGTAGGTGCCATTTCCGCTGGTGTGGTGCATTATAAAGTAATATTTGAGAGAATATATGCAGTAGGTACACATTTTAAATTGTTTTATCTTTTAATGTTTTTTTTCTGCGTTATGAAAACCTTTCAGTTTCAGAGAAATTTATCATGAGCCGAGTCTGAGAATGAATGACTATGTTGCCATTCAATAGAACTGATCAGAGTTCAGATTATGTCTAAGTCAAGTGAGGAACATATACCACTACATAGACCACTACTTTTCCCACCCTCAAAGTCTATGTTGGTTACAGGGTTATTTGTGCTCTTTCTGCTTCTGTATCTTAGCTATACAAGCATTCTTATAGTTTACCTTGATGACTCATGTGACCTTTCCTCTGCAGCATCATTAATGTCCACAAGTAATACTTAAATTTTGTGTAATTTGATCGCCAGCTTCCTCTGCCTCTTTCCGGTGAACACACTCATAGTTGGATTGGAAAGTTAACATTCAATTTAGGTGTGCCAGTTCACCACACAATAGAGCCAGCATGCACAATGCCAGTGCCCTGCTGCTGGTGCATCTTTATTGATTGAAGCCATAATTAAATAGTTATTAGGTTCACCTGTGTCAAAATGTCCTCTGAGAGAAAGGCACTTGATGCAGTATCCAATAGAAATGGAGAACCTTGTCACACACCTGGATCAGGAAACAAATTGTGGCCAATGATGAGAACGTCTTAGAAAACAACAAAGAAAGGGATCCAGTTCTGGGAAGGGATGTTGCTTTTTTTGGCTTTGCTTGAAATAGTCATTAATTAACTAAATGCTGAAAAAGTATGAATTTAGTATATAGTGTTTGTAGTGTGGGATTGGGGCAGCTTTTGATCTGTTCATATGAAAATGCTACTTAGCGTCAAAGATGTCCTAAAATCTACCAAACCACACAGTCTTGAGGATTAGCATTTTAAATCGTGTTGTTATTAGAGACAGAATTTCGGTATTGTGTCAACATAGTAGAGGCGTGCCTTCACTGAAGTGTTTCATTTAAATTCTATGTGGCTTTTTTTGTTTGTCCTGTGTCCTTTTTTTCCTCTCCCACAGGTACCAGTGGGTGTCTCTAGGGCAGAGCCATGGGTGCGTTCCTGGACAAGCCCAAGACGGAGAAGTACAACTCACATGGTGAGGGAAATGGCGTGCACTACGGGCTGAGCTCCATGCAGGGCTGGCGGGTGGAGATGGAGGACGCTCACACAGCTGTGTTGGGACTTCCTGCTCCTGGTATGAGTGACTGGTCCTTTTTTGCTGTGTACGATGGCCACGCTGGCTCAAGGGTTGCCAACTACTGCTCTAAGCATCTTCTGGAACACATAATCAGCGCTAGCTTTGGGGCCGGAGGGACACAAGGCTCCCAGGCTGGTTCAGACGCCTCCACCACTGACCCTCCAGCACCGGTTCCTCCTTCAGTGGAGGCTGTGAAATCTGGGATCCGGACAGGCTTCCTGAGGATTGATGAGCACATGCGCAGCTTCTCCGACCTTCGAAATGGCATGGACCGTAGTGGCTCCACAGTAGTGGGAGTCCTCCTGTCACCTGATCATTTCTTCTTCATTAACTGTGGGGATTCTCGAGCTGTTCTATACCGCAATTCACACGTGTGCTTCTCCACACTCGACCACAAGCCTTGCAACCCACGTGAGAGAGAGCGCATCCAGAATGCCGGCGGCTCAGTCATGATTCAGAGGGTTAATGGGTCACTGGCCGTATCGAGGGCCTTGGGGGACTATGATTACAAGTGCGTGGATGGGAAGGGTCCCACAGAGCAGCTGGTTAGCCCCGAACCAGCAGTGTTTGAGATGGTTCGGGCCCCAGAACAAGATCAGTTTGTGATCCTGGCGTGCGATGGCATCTGGGATGTCATGTCCAATGAGGAGCTGTGCGAGTTCGTGAAATCTAGGCTTGAGGTGTCTGATGACCTGGAGAGAGTCTGCAATGAAGTGGTGGACACCTGCCTGCACAAGGTCTGAACAGATTTGTTTTTGAGCATGGCTTTTGTGTGTTTTTGCTGTGAGAGCCACTGTTTGCTAACAGCACACAGAGGTTCAAATGTGTGGAATCTGGCAGAATCAAGTCCTCCAAGAAACCGGTTTGTCACAAATGACTTTTTAAAATGAATGTGTCACCAATTTGAATTCCCTGCTTCAAAGGGAACTATATGATAAGGGAATATACAAGAAGATGATTTTTTTTGCTGTCTGAACAGGAACTTAAAGTTGTTTTAATGGCCCAGGCGCATAAGAAAATGGTCCCTTAAATAAGAAAAGAGGAGAAAGTGAAATGGGTTAAGCAGTTTGGATCGTCACTATTTCTTTCAGCACTACAAAATAACTCCTTCTCCTTCTTCATTCCTCTCTCCTCTGGTCCATCTTAGGGGAGTCGGGATAACATGAGTGTTGTGTTAGTGTGTTTGCCCAACGCTCCCAAAGTGTCAGAGGAAGCTGTGAGGAAAGACGCTGAGCTCAACAAATATCTGGAATCTCGAGTGGAAGGTGAGAATGGATGGGTGGAGAAAAGGAGCTATTGTTGACTGTATGTGCAGGCTAAAAGTGAATTTTAGGTCATTTTATTTGTATAGGTTCTTTGTGTGTTACCGATTTGGTGAGCTGTGAAAAATGTACTGTTTCCTCGTGTGACAACTGTGGGTTCACAAACATTTTTAATCAATTACCCCCATCAATACTGTTATTTAAAGAGGTGTAGTTTGGAAAAATAGGTGCTGCAAAGGTTTTTCTTGGAGACACAGGATCTTTCTTCAACTGAGACACATCTGTATGCATGTTTTCTCCTGACTGACTGTGCTACTCTCTATTATCTAACTTCCAGCCAAGTTAGCTCCAGCTCACAGCAGAGGAATGACACCATCATGACCTCCCTTTCCATTTCAGCAAGCATCTCCCCTCTTTATTCCCTGTTTGCTCCTCTCCTTTGTGCACCTCCCTAAACGCATCTTTCTCTCCCGTCCTCGCTCACACATTCCCTGGCTTGTTTGGATGGATTCTCTACTCCCCTCCTGTCTCTCTGGCTGTCCTTTCTTTTCTTGTTTCATCCCAGGACACATGAGGTCCTCTAATGAACACAGTGCAGCTTTTCTAGTTGTTGTTTGCTATGTCAACCTTCTTCTGTGGCTACTCCTAGATAGTATAAAAGCAGGGCTGGTTTCAAAGCCTGTCCAAACAGGAACATATTCTTAAACTCTGAGACTAGATAAAGTTAATCTTTACACCTGTACCTGGTACCAATGTGGGTTACGTTTCAGGATGAAGTGCACTTATACTTAAGTGCAAATATTTGGTTTGGGTGAAGCAGAGTAGATATTTGTCTGCAGATACTGTCTAATACTGCAAGATAGAAAGAAAGAAGGGAATAGATAGAGGGGAAAAGAATGAAGGAGAGGAATGCTCTGGCTGAACATTGACCTGGCCTCATGCCACGCTCAACTCAGTTGCAGGCCTGTAGCTGTCACCATCTCTCTCTCTCTTGCTCTCATACACACACTCGCTTCCACAACTTCATTTGTATGGTCCTTACTTCCTTTCTCCTCATTTGTCACATTTTTGGTCTCACTCCTGCGTTCCCCTCTCCTCTCCCTCTCCTGTCCTTCCCTGGCTGTTCTTGGCTATCACCAGCTCTGTTAATACTGACTTGTGTAACAACAATGTCTGGTGTTGTTTTAGAGATGCTGTCTCGGCCAGAGGAGGTGGGGTTTCCCGACCTGGTAACAGTGATGAGGAACCTGTCCACTGACAGCGGCATGCCCGCTCTGCCACCAGGGGGAGGCCTTGCCAGCAAGTAAGGACCTCTGCCCATCAAAATATTATTATTATTGTTGTTATGTTAACACAAGAGTTTCGCATTTTCCACGGTCACAGCCAGGTGTTGGTTTTTGTATGTCTTGCGGTTGTTACAGCACGAGCAAGAGGTTTTCCTTTTTTGACAACTACTCCTTGCCATACCTTGTTTTTCCACATACTCCCTCTATTGTTGTTGTTTTGATGCATGGTTTAAATTGAATAGCTCAAGAGAACGATCCCATTTTTTGCGCGTGTGTTTCCTCCTGCAGACGCAACGTTATTGAAGCAGTATACAACCGTCTGAACCCATACCGGGAGGAAGATGGGGTGAGTATGAGCTTTGTCCTTTTTGACCATTTACACAACACTCACACTCTCTTATGCTAAAGTCTTGAGGCTACACAACACATCTGAGATATCAGCTGTCTCATTTGTTGAGTTCATCTTTCACATGAGTTTCAGTGGTCTCTGAAAAACTCTCTAATGTTGAATCCCGTCTGGTGGACCAGGCTGGTGCTTTGTATGCATTGTATTTATTTTCACACTGAAAACCAGAGCAGATGAAGTATTACAGTTGACTTCAGAGATGGCTTTGAGCCCATTGCACCCATTATGATAAACATCTGTGTTTTTTTTGTGCACGGTGCATGATGCACACCTTCCTGTCAGCTCTCGTAGTAGGTTATGCATGCATGACAACACAGCTTTGTCCAAAGTCTTTCTAGTGGAACTGAGAACTTTTTGCTCTTTTACCAAATGCAGTGACTGCAGCTGAAGGCTTTCTGTTCTGATATCTTTGAAAAATCTCATGTCTCATTTGATTTCTTTGATAGTTTATTTGCCCTATCACAAAGTTACCCCAAAGGACACTCTCTGAATCAGTCAATTATTAACAAGTATATTGAGTATATTCCAAACACAAGTGTCTGCCACTGGTACTAGAACAGTGTTTCCCTTTTTGAGGATGACGTCAGGGTTCATGCAATTTTAAGTTTATTTTTTCTGCTGGAAGTTGGACGTGGCTCTGCATCACTCGGCTTTGTACTGTGTTTCTGTGCTATCCCAACTATTGGAAATACAAGATGCAGCCTCGGATACACACACATTGAAGATAAAGCAGTAGTCAACACAAAATGTATTAAAATAAATGACAATAAGTAATGCCATCAGTGGTGCAACAGTGGGAACAGTGGAACACCCCACTGAAAAGTTTCAAACACTCATGCTGTGTCGGCCCTAAAGTTTCTGTGGAGGGTTTGTGTCTTGGTCTTTCATGGAGGAAGGTGGCTGTATTCAGCTTTTTGACAATTTCATTGCAAATAAAGTATCAAAATGGCTGATGCAGTACTTTTCAAACCGTGGCTGCGTCATTTTCCTCTTCTTTTCTGTTTGTCCCGATGCTCAGTATGTTCCAGAGACCCGAATACACAGTTTCTGTTTGTCATTAGTGCAGATAGTTGTTTACCTTGTTGCATGCAACTGTGTTTGTTGCAAACAACAAACAATTAAGTAAACCTGAAAATGGGACAGCGTCCTGTCTCAAATAGTTCTCTATGTGGCTCGGGTGAATAAAGGCTGTAGCCTCTATTTGAGAATTTATGGCATTATGGAGACCACATTGAACAAGTGTTGGTGTCATACTCCAGCAAGCTGTGTGTCTAAAGATGGATAGTCTTGCACATGTTCTGCAGAGGTCTCTACTTGACAGCAAGTGTGTGGCCCTGTTACTTTCTGATGCAGTGGATTGGTGGTTGCACATTACACTTTAAATAATGGATGAGCTGTGTCTGTGAGTGAATGGCACACTGAGTGCAGTGTCATGATAAAGCTCTCACTACTTGTTTATTAGCTGTTATATCTGGTGCATTCTTTGCACGTGTGTGCATGCATGCGTGCGTGTGTGCGTGTCTAGCTGTGGACATGTCAAAAGTCCTGAGGTGGAGCCTGACTCCTAGGTTGGGTCTGTGTGTGTTTGGTTGCTGGAGGTGAAGGGATGTTCTCTTCGTTGTCTTGGTTGGTCTGTGAGGACGTTGAGTTAGTGTGATTGTTTGCCTTATACACACACACACACACACACACACACACACACACACACACACGATGAAAAGGATATAACCTCACCAGCTTGGGGTTTAAACTTCCAAATAGTATCCACAGTGGCTGTAAAAATTGATTTTAATTATGCATAATTTCTAATGTAAGGGATGCTGTAGTGTTACATAGCATTCAACAGCACTTTGTTTTTCTGACAGACTTCTTCAATTAAAGGTGCTATTAGTAAAATATGGCTCTTGTGGCAGCGTTGGGAAGCTACATCTGTAAACATGTGTGCTCCTCAGCAACCTCACATGTTAACTAGTTTTATGTCAAGATCGGTGTTAAGATCACCACGTGTGATCTTAATGGTACTTCAGTGGGAAAAAAACAACGCTGCTTGTCATAAAAGTTTTGGCATGTCACCATTACTTACTTACATACCTGGAATGTTGGATCTTTTGTACAACCCTGATTCCAAAAGGTTAGGACCTGTGTAAAACATTGATAAAACAAAAAAGTGATCATTCGCTAATCCTTTTTGACATATATTCAATTACAGTCCAAAGTCAACATATTTAATGTTTTACTTCACCAACTTCTTTGATTTTTGTAAGTGTATGCATATTCTACAGTAAGTGTGGTTTCCTACAAGTTGGGACAGGAGCAACAGAAGACTGGGAAAGTTACAGGTTAACAGGTTCATTGTTAACAGGTGATAGTATCATGATTGGTTATGAAAGGGGCATCCTGGAAAGGCTCAGTCATTCACAGGCAAGGATGGAGCGAGGTTCACCTCTTTGTGAACACATGATTGTTGGAGGATATAACTGCATGGGCTCAGGAACACTGTAACACCGTTGTTGCTAAACAGTTCGTTTGCAGATGATTGCATCCTGTTTTCATTTACATTTTACACCAGCTTTTTGGAATCAGGGTGGTAAATTAACTTCAGTTATTTTTAAGCTTCAGTTTACACAATCCTGATTGAGCCCGTTAGCGCCACAGAAGTCTCTGTATTTTAAATCTGGTGACTGTTGTCACTTTCCTTGCACGCCGCCAGTGATGCATTTTAGTTCAGCCAACAATGATTGGTTTGCCAGAGCTGAAGAGGGAGCGACTGTAGGAAGAGTAGGCTGCAGCATGGCACTGCCTATGGTGTGAAATGTTTGTATCATTATTCTCCCTACCAGAAGGGGGAGGCAAAAGCTCTGCACTGCAGGTTGAAGTGTAATCTGACTCAGGTATGGTGGTGCTGCACTATTACTCCAGCTAGAATGAGTCACATTCAAAGTTTTACCTCCAGTATTTATTTCATTCTTGTATAAACTGATAAATGGCCACAATGACAAAATTATTAGTGATGACGTTTGCGCTAATGGATTTAGCTAATTTTAGCTTCTGTTTAGCTAATGTTAACTTCATCATGGTACTGGCACGTCATACTTTTGGACTTGTCCAAACCAGATGACCATAAGATTCCTTCCAAAAATTGGACTGGAGGAGAGACAGCCGGTCATTAATAGACCCAAGAATATTCAGACCAAAAAGAACAGACCAAAATCAAGAGAACAACCATACTGGTAGCAGCATAATGTTCCACCAGCTAATAAGAGACCATGATTGAAAAGAGTAGCAAGATGTGACTGAAGCAGGGCAGGAGAGACTGAAGTGGCGTCGAACAGCTCGAAAATGATTACTGACGGCACCTTTAAGGTAAAAATGAGCTTTTCTGGAAGAAAAAACAACCAGTTTGATTTCTCTCTTAAACCAATCTTTTATCATAGCAGCACAAATAGTGGAATGGCTCAAAATATACTGTAGTTGGCAAATGGTATGGAGTAAAGTGTGCGCACACACACACACACACACACACACACACACACACACACACACACACACACACATTGATAAGGGATGTATCGATTTGTCTAACTGTGTGTTCACCTCTGATTAACGCAGCCCTCCTGTTTCATTTGGTAAGTGATCACATATATAACTGTTACCTCCTGCCCCCCTTCCCTTCTTCCAACCCCTCATCTACACACACACAAACACACACTCACACTAGGGCTGGGCGATATGACTTAAAACTTAACATGTTTTCCTTGTTGTTTTTACGGTGACAGTATTAGATCACATTATTAGGAAAATGGAAGGGATACTTCCTATTGGCAGTTGAAGGGAACATATGGCTTCAAATAAGAATGAAAATCAGGTATAAGCCCCCATCCACATGGAAGACATAGCCTACCCCATAATGTCGGTTATATAGTACATGAAATGTGATTCATTCTTAGTGATAGACAAGTGGTAGGGTTAGCATCTCAACAGCATCTATTGAACAGAAAACCCAAAGTATTTACCCAGAGAAAACCCATTTATGGTAAATGGTAAATGAACTGCCTATAGTGCTCATCAGTAGCAATAAGCATTCACACACACTCAAGATAAACAAGGTAAACAGGTATCAGAAGTAATCTGGGGTGCAGTATCTTGCCCAAGGATACTTCGACATGTAGACTGCAGGTGCCAGGGATCGAACCACTGACCGTCTACATTATATAAGTACAGTCAGTGTACCGCAGGACCCGTCCATCAGGTACATTTACATACTGTAGCAACAGACACACATACTGACGTGGCACACCAGCTGAGCTCGTGTTGCAGTGTGAAGTGTGGACATAACGTTAGCTCTGGCTATGTGAAATGACACAAATACAAAAAACAGTTTCCCACATCCATGCTATTAATATTAATTAGTTTCAAATGAGCGACAGCGTTCACACATTTTCTCTTGTCTACAATAGCTGCTACTAGCCACATTAGCCGCAGACGCTAAAGTCGACGGGCCAACCAGGAAAATAAACAGTAAAGCAACATAAAAATGGCAAAACTTACAGGTTCTAAGCATGATGCTGGCTTTGATCCATCTTTGAACTTCAGGTCTGAAGTGAATCTTGCTTTATATGGACCCTTGAAGCTGTCCCGCAGTCAGTGTTACAAAAAGGAGTAGTTACTGGATGTAACTCCAGTTCTATGAGCATACGCGTAGCCCTCTACCTGCATGTTATCGCAGCCACTATTTTTAACATGCTAAAGCCTTTCTCACTGTAATGACAGTATTGTCGTGGCAGAACGTGACAACTGTGAAGAAACTGTTATACCGCCCATCCCTAACTCTCACACACACACACACACACACACGCATTCTTACAGGCATGTACGTGGAGACCTGCTACGCATATTCCCCTGTCACTCCTCCATCAGTCTCTGCTCCCTGTTCTGATCTCCTCTCTAGCATGTGGAGCCCCATTTAGACTTTAAGGCGTGTGTGCACATGGACGTCTGCGTGCAGACGTGACTGTCCAGGTTGGATGAGGATGAGTGGTCGTTGTCTCTGGTCCTGTCCGTCCCTCTCTCACGTCACACGCACTCAAACACGCATGCATCGCTGTCTCACTCAGCCTTTCCACAACTGCACGCACGTGTACACCAGTCTCTGTTTCTGTGTCTCTGCCCGCAATAAGGCGAAGGAATTGTTGTGTTGGCGTCTTGTTGCAGATACACGCTGCGGTAGAAAATGTGCCCTGGCTTACTCTGCTGCTGTAACTGCTTTCAAACTTTATTTTGTGATTTCTCTGTTGTGCTGGTCAGAGGAAAACCTGGCCTTGAAGTGCAGGATGGGGAACAACATCATTGCCATTATGAAGATTGTGTTTCTGTGTTTGCTAACAGTGTGCTCTCTTTTTCTCCTCCCTCTTTTTGCCCTGCTCTCCCTCATTTCTTCTTCTCTTTCCTCCCTTTTATTCCTCCTCTCCCTGTCTCTTCCTTGTCCCGCTGTATTCCTCTCTCGGTGGCTTTCCTCTTGCAGAGCGGAGCTGAGTTGGAGTACCACTGGTAGCTGTCCAGCACAACTGCCTGATCCAAAAAAAGACAAAAAAAAAAGACAAAAAAAAACAACCAGGACCACTTCTCCACACAAGATCACATCCATTGTCACCTTTTAATTTCCTCTGGGATTTTTTAATTTTTTTCCCCCAAACTGAGAGATCGATCGAAGCAGAAATCCATTTTTAAAAAAAAAAACCAAAAACAAACACATCCGGTGTGGATGAAGGCTGCAAAACAGATTTTCTTGGTTCTTTTTGTTGAACAAGAGAAGGGGAACAACTTCACTGAGGGTCTGAAATGCGGAACTACATCCACAGCGTATACGTCAGAGGAGAGCAAACAAGCACAGTTTCTGGTGCCCGTCGTTTTCTTGCTTTCTTTGTGGTGGTTATTTTTGTTGTTGATTGACGGGGACATAAGAGCAGCGCTGCTCTGCTCTATGGTGCCTTCCTCAGAACTGAGAGCGAAGGGAGGCGAACAGCCAGCCAGTCATTACTAAACCAGCCACTCGTAGATCAGATCCTGAATGGACTACAGTGGTTTGTTGGCTGCTTTTTCTTTTTTTTTTCCTTTTTTTTTGGCATTATTTGTTTTGAAGTGTGAACTTTACTTGACTGGCAGCCAATCGACCACACAAGCCGACGACTTCCGCACACCTCAAGCTACACTGTGCCGCTCAGTGCAGCGAGCGTGGGAGTTGTCAGACGGGGCCCAAACGCTTCATCCGGCCCAGCTCGCTGGAAATGCCTCACAGAACTCCAAACGCCTCAAATTCAGGGCTCGGGAGCCCATCACCTGGCCGTACACCTGAATACGAGCGCAAAGAACCGAGTCTGTCTGGCAACAAATTTCAGGTCGGCTGCTCCGCACTGCGTCCAAGCTAAAGCAGGATGTGGGCCGGGGTGGCGGGCTGCAGATAGGAATTCCATGGAGACATTTCAACTCAAAGTGTGATGACTCTTCTTGCACGTCCCTGCTCCCTTTCTCTCCTCCTGTCTCTTAAAGGATATTACCAAACAGTTGATTTCTTCCCCTTCCCCTCTGCCCCCCTCTCTCTTTTCGCTTTCGTCTGTCTTCACGTGACAGAAGCGACTCGGCTGTCATCGGCATCGGCAGACTTTGCCAGAATCATAAGCTTTTGAGCCTGCTGTTGTTTCAGAGATAGAAAGATAGAAATTATATATTAAATTCCTATATATAGATATATATTTTGATTTGTTTTATCTTAATTCCCAGCCATGGTGTTCTTTGTGGCCTAATGTGTGTGTGTGCGTGTGTGCAGACGAATTAAAACACACAGAAAAACCTGCACACAGTGTTCCCACACAGCAGCTTTCCAAAGACAGGGTTTGGGATAAAGGAATTCCTGCCTCACCTTCTTCTTCATCCCCCTTACTTCTCAACACACATACACACACACACACACACGCGCGCCTTTTCTATCTCTCAGATATCCTGTGTAAAAAAAAAAAAAAAAAAAAAAAAAAGAAGCCTTTTTTTGTTTTGATTGGAAAAGAATCCATTTAAATTTTTTTAAATGTCTTTTTATGTTTTTTGGTATGTAAGGCTTTTCAGAGTACTGTGGCTGTGGTCCCATTACAGATGGACGGCAAAACCACAAGGGGAGCATGAAGTAGACCCCGTACAGCAGACTGGGAGAGAAGTTTTTGGTGTTTCACTGTATGAAGTAAAGGTGGGACACTGCAGGACAGACGAGAAAAGGTCCTGCACCCAGAGCCGAGTCCATGCTGTCGCTGAAATTCCTGTCCTTAACTTTCCCACAGCTACCTGCACAGACTTTGCCTCAAAGGCCACGGGACGGCTGCTGGGAAAACCCTGGTTCCGCTCTCCGGACTGAGTCCTTTTCCTTTCTGTCAACCCAAACACTAATAAGTGATTGAAATGTCAGAAACAAATCTTTGTCAGAAAGCGCCTCTTTTCTCTCTCTCTTTTTGAAACAAATGTACTCATAGACAAAGTGGATACACATACTTTGCATGTGTATTCTTTTCTGTAGATGCGTTTAAAATAGGCTATAAGTATATACAAACCTGTACTATTCACTTTTTTTCCCCCAATCATTCAATGGCAGATTCATTGTGCTTCTGAAGTGGCAGTATTGAAAGAGAATAGGCCTAACGGAGTTTGCCAGCTGATTCATGTTCTTGTGGTACACTTGCTCTCGGTGCCATATGACGAATAGGTACTTGAATGTGTAGTTCTTTTGCAGTTGCGTTGTTTTAATGGGATGATTGATTTTTCTTTGTTTGTGGTGGCGGGAGTGGGAGGGGTGGGTCTCTATAGTTGTGCATGTTTTGTGATTGAGGGGGAGTGTATTTAGTGTGCGAGCGGGCGGCGTACTGGGCGGATGGGGGTAACGCAGGCGTGTTCAGTGTGGTGGAACACAGTGTTAGAGAGGAGAGGTGTGAAAAAGCCTCGACGCAAGAACAAAGATAGGACACACAGCAGGATGTCATTTGTGTTTTGAAATTCAGCTAGACGAAATGTTTCCTTTCTCACTGCGTCTGAGCTTATTTTCTATTCCGACTTTTTAACCTCGTGTTGTTGTACCACACTGAACACAGTCCTCAGTTCGGGTTTATGTTTAAGCTATATCAGACACTGGGCTAGGAGAGGAATTAACGGAGGGAAGGAGGGAGAAACGATTATTTTTCTGAATGTAATTTGTCATTATTCACACTGATTCCACTGCATGGACTGAATACAAGCAGCACTGCAGCATCACATTCTCTCCTCGTCGGTCATTCAGTGACAAAACAAGCTCTCCCGGCTTCCTTTGTTTTGAAGAAAAAAGAAAAAAGCACTTGATCATTATTCTTGTTGTGGGATATAATCTGAAGGCTGGCGTGGGAAAGACTTCAGGAGGTGGTGTGATGCTGGAATACTCTCACCATGACTTCTTGCTGCGATGCCGGATGTGTTAACTAGAGATCGTATTGTCTCCCGATCTTTAGTCTGGGTCGGCTGGGTCGACGTGATCTCGAGGGCGCCAGAAGGCAGAGGCGAGAATATGAAAATACTGAAACAGCAATCAGCGACATTCCTCCGGTGGCTTCTTTAGGATGGAGACGGACCCTCGTACTCTCTGTCACCTCCTCCCGTCGTCTCTGGTCACTCTTTATTTACACACTATTAGAATTGACAGGCGTATGACGGCAATGATCAATTCCACACTTGTTTTTATTTATTCTTGTGCTTTTTAGCTCTTACAAAAATGCTGTATTTTGAAGACAGAACGAGGTCACGATAAGCTGGTGTGCATTTGAGAGTAACGTGTGGCTCACTCGACTTCACCTCTGAGGAGACTAAAGGAAGGCAAGGTTTATGAAACACCCAGGGTATTCACCATTCCTTCTTCCTCTACTAATTTCCCAGTATGCTATTGTGATGTTACAGACCATACAGTGAACATAAACGTCAATAAAAGATGGATTTAAGTTTATTCTGCTCTCCTTTTTTTTCCAGCTCTGTTCAGTACATGTACATGTTTGGTATCCAGAGACAGATCGTACCCTCTGTGGTGCTCGATCATCTGTGCCAACGCGTGTAGAAAACCTTTGCTTTTAAATACGTTTCTTACAATACATCCTGTGACCTGACTGAATCGCACAGCCTGCCGTCCTCCAGAGTTATAACACAACAACTTTGGACGTCTGAATGCATGTCCAGCTTCTCACTCTGCATTATGGCACAAATCACTGCAAGTTTCTAGATTTTGCTCTGATAATTCTACATGTTGAGTAGATCAGACTTGAACGCATGCTGCGTTGCACACCGCTGCTCAGATTTTGACAAGTTCGGTGACTGATCTGTGCTGCAGTGTTAAAATGTTTGTCAAAAGTACACATGAGGGCACTGGCCCAGCAGGTACCTGCATCATTGCTGCAGTTCACTAACATATTACTATCATAACTTAGATTTAACATTTTGCTCCTCGAACTGTATTTTCTACATCCGAACATTGATGCAGTGCAGCACAGGTGAAGCAGATACACAGTACACGTCCCAGCCAGTGGTGGAAAATATTGTTTACTCATGTGCTGTACTCAAGCAAAGGAAATATTGTACTTTATATCATTATTATTCTTTATTTTGACAGCTATAGTTGCAAAAATATTTAATAAGCTTGAAAACTATCATGCATTGCCAAAGTACATTATTTTGAGAAATTAGCTGCACATTAATCAGCTATAATATTGAAATGCAGGTTACACATTAATGCTTCAGTGATAATGATCCACCACAGCGCAGAGTAACTGCATAATGAGTACTTTTAGTTTTGATGAAGTAGATTTTCACGATAAAGCTTATGTACTTGTACTCCTGTCATATTTTGTGAATGAACGACGTCTTTACTGAGTTGTTTCACTTTTCGTGGCGTCAGTAAAGGCCGTGAATACCTCTCCCATCACCTCTCCCAGTCAGCACTGCAACAAGAAATGTTAATCTCCAACCGTTCCCATCCACCTCTCCAGTTCCCCACATTCCACAGGTGGCACTGCAGTGTGTGTGTGTGTGTGTGAGAGAGAGAGGAACCAGAGGAGAGGAGGGGGGAGTGTGTGCGTACTTTGACCCTTTAAGAGCAGATAAATCGGCCCTTCAGTGACTCGGTGTTAGTGAGGAAGAAGAGCCGCACCAGCACGCTTTGGTTTCGGGTTTTCCTCTTTAGAGATCTGAATAAGATGAGTTTTAAAAAAGAATCCGATAGTCTGGAGCTCGGGGAATGCACCAGTAACCCGGGCTTTCAGGATGTGGAAGACGGTGGAGCGGACACCACCCCCGCCGTCCCCGCGGAGGAGCACTCCACGGCGGTGAACCTGGACGAGGTCGCGGCAGAGGAGAAGTACACGCAGCTCAAACCGTACGCCGGGATGCCCAAGGAGGTGCTGCTGCTGTACTCCTCCAAGGCCCGGTACCGAGTGCCCCGGGAGATCCTGTTCTGGCTGACGGTGGCCTGCACCCTGGCGCTGGTGGCGGTCACCATCACGCTGATCGCGCTGTCGCCGCGGTGCATGAGCTGGTGGCAGACCTCCCCGGTGTACCAGGTGTATCCCCGGTCCTTCAGGGACTCCGACGGAGATGGGGTGGGGGACCTCAAAGGTAAGATGCCCCCGACCCTGGTGCATCCAAGTTCCTTTATTTTCCGGTGAATCTTTATACGTGAATCTATTTCTCTCTTCCATCCTGCCACAGTAAGTTGCATGTTCTTGTAGTTGCAATGATGCACAGCAGCGAAGGGCTCCCCTGATAATGCCCCTAACAAAACAGAATTAGTTAAGTATCATGTTTAGCAGCTCAAAACATACAAAACCTGCTATTTCTTTCAAATAAGTCAACCTTTATTGGTATCGTTAACTTGTAACTAACAGCTTTATTCATTCTTCACATCATTTACTCAAGCTTTAGGCTTCTAAGGATCTAATGTGATTCATTGCCAAGTTATGAAAAACGTTATCTTTTCAAAATGTTTTAGTTCGTCAGATAGACCTGGACCAGTGATGAAAGAAGTCAAACAACAGAGGAATTTGTCACAACCTGGCAACCCTAAATCCACATTAACTCTGCTGCTGACAGCCTCAGCATTCCCTCAGGTTTTATTCTTTGCCTTCGACCTGTCATTGGGGTAAAAGTACTGCAGTATTCACCTGTCGAGTCTCTGCCTTGGCAGGAATTCATGAGCAGCTGGATCACTTCCAGTACCTGAACATCAAGTCCATCTGGATCAGTCCTTTCTACCGCTCTCCCATGAGGGACTTCGGCTATGATGTGGAAGACTTCCGGGCCATCGACCCGCTCTTTGGAACCATGCACGACTTCGAGGAGCTCCTGGCTGAAATGCACGATAAAGGTGCTCCCGTGGTGGGAGGAGTGAGGGTGGATCAACACGTGTTTAGTTTTGGGGGATGCGGGGTTGACTCACAGTGATCTCTTTTTCCACCAGGTATGAGGCTGATCATGGACTTCATTCCCAATCACACCAGTGACCGACACCGCTGGTTCAACTTGAGCCGGACGAGAGATCCTCACTACAAGGATTACTACGTGTGGACCGACTGCAATGCAACTGCACCGAAGCCTAATAATTGGGTTGGCACTTGTACTGTTCTCTACCTGGTGTCTGTTCTGGTCTTTGGGTGCATTTTCACTGAACCTTCAACACAGTATAGATGCGATGTATTGGAATTTCTAAGTGGATGATTTGGAGAGTTTTCTCTTAATAACACTGTAATCAGATAGTTTCCTAATGTCTGCACTTCCTCATCCCCTCCTCCGCAGGTCAGCGTGTTTGGGAACTCATCGTGGACTTATGATGAAGTCAGAGGACAATGCTACCTGCACCAGTTCCTCAAGGAGCAACCAGACCTGAACTTCAGAAACCCACATGTCCGCCAAGAGATGACTGTACGATTACATGACACCCCCCCCCCCACACAGACACATGTTAGGTTTTCATCACTAGACTTACATTCACTTCCTGGAGACTTACTCTAACCATAACCATAACCACTACTTGCCTAAACCTAATCCTTACCCTAACCTTAACCCAAGTCTTCACCTTAAAATTTAATGATTTACATTATGGAGATCTGCATTTTGTCCCCACAAGTAAGGCCACAATGTGACTGTGTAAAAAGATTTAAGATAAGATAAGACTTAATTGATCCCACAGTTTATTAAAATACTGCTGCCGGTATAGATAATAGTGTTATTGTCTCTCTCTCACATACACACACGCTTTCTCACATGCTGTACTTTCTGAGTGTCTCTTCTTTGGTGGCTCAGCTGTTCTCATACCAAAATCTCAGCGCTGTCCTCGTCCGTTCTGTCTTTAGTGGCCTATGATTGACAGCTGCTCACACAGCACATAGTGCAGCAGAGTGAATGACTGTGTTTACAGCGTGCGTGTTTATGCTCATAACCCTGTGTTGCAGTTGAATGAAAGGCTGGTGGAAATGAGAGAAAAATACAACAATTTTATGACTTGCTATTTTTGTATTTTAGGATATTATTCATTTCTGGCTGAGTAAAGGGGTGGATGGCTTGCGGATGGATGCGGTGAAGCACATCCTGGAGGCGGCACACTTGAGGGATGAACCACAGGTGGACCCAAACAAGCCACCAGTGAGTGTTACCTCTTTGCACCTCCTAACATCCAACCTCACTCTGTACCATTGTTCATCTCCAGCAGGCACTAGATGAGAGACGCAGCAAATGTCTGAGATCTATCGGCAGCTTGTCCTCACATTGACTCGACAAAGACGGGGAGGTCTGTCTGATCTGCTGGTTTAAATGGATCCATATCAAATTAAAATGGCAGAGCAGGTGTGTCACTCCAAACACGTTTAACCTCATTTAAGGCCTCAGACTTCAGCGCAGATCAAATTTAATTACAGTGACTGACACCTGAAGGTGCTGCTGAACAATTCATGAATCATTCGGCTCATTCTGACAGTTTTTGAAGGAGACAGTTTGCTTTGGTTTGTTGAAACGGTCCCATAATAATAATCAGTAATAATAAAATCCACAAGGTGTGTTCAGGCAGCAGTGCTCTCGCCAACTGGCAGCTCTTCTTTCTCTGAGCTCACAAGATCAAAGTTCAGTTTAGCTAACAACCTCTGCTGTAAAATCCAGCCATACACTTGTTTTTTATTTTGTTGAATTACATGACGTGACATGTGAGAGTCCAGATTTTAACGATGTCAGGGAGAAAAACAGCACTGTGGGCAGAAGCAGCTCTACTGACGCAGCGCTTTCCAGCGTAGCGGGTAGAACAAACATAATCAGCAGCTGAGTGGGAGAGTTCGCGCTGTGCGTGATGTATCACTCCCCATTTATCTGTCTTGAATGTCAGGTTCATCTCATGCCCTCCTGGAGAAAGTACTGTTCTTAGAATCTGAAGGGTTCATTGAGCTCACTAAGAAAGAGTTTTTGTTCCATGGAGGCTAAAGTTATTTCTCACAGAGGGAAGATTAGTAGAAAAGAGGCATATTTTGGTGGATTAGCAAATCACTGGGATTTTCTGACCACTGCAGAATAATTCCACAGCACTGAGACTGACTTGTCTATTTAATGTTGACTGAGCAGTGAACTCACCACTGCAGCAGTCCACCCACACTGACGACGACTCATATTTAAGTAATATCATACGCAGGCTGCGCTTTCCAGTGGTGTTTGATGACATAACAAGAGCCACTGTTAGTCACCACGTGTTTATTGGGATGTTGAGGATTTTACTGCAACCTTGAATATGATTCAACCAATCAGAACTGAGCAACTACCTTGTTATCATTATTGCATTAGTGCTGCCAATAGCTTTAAGTCCTGACAAATTCCGTGTGCTTTACTGGCTGCTGGCTGGACGGTTTGCTCAAGCGGCAGCATGTCAGCTCCGTAGTTAGCGCTGCTGCCTCAGGCAGTAAAGCTAGAGCAGGTGTTTGTGTTTCAGAGGCACTTTTTGTTGTATTTGTTGAAATTCTTAGGTGTTAGTATTACATCACGGTCTCTGAATAGGGCTTTCAGGAGTGAAGCAGGTCCAGGGCTGATTCCCTTGAAATAGTGAACCCATTGCTTTGTACTGGTCTTTGCCGTCACATTCGAGCCTGATGGGTCAGATTTCCCCGTAGGTGAAACTTAACAAGACTTCTCTTTTTTTATCTTTTCATGTAGACTATTACAACCAATAGTGTACCAATGAACATTCCTTCCACACAGCAGTCGTTCTTGATCATTGAGCCTAAAGGTCTGTTATCTCTTGGCCTCTTCTCTCCTCCTGTCTGCTCTCTACCTGTTTTCCAACTAGCTGGCCTGTGACTGGACTCTGCTTCGGCCTGACAAAGGAACACATTAACAGCCGAGCTCTCCTAACTCCCCGTGGGCAGAAGAAAATGAGCTCTCTTATTCCACTTTAGTTGATTATCTCAGGGCGGAAACTTGATTGTGAATGAAGCCTTACCTTAACCAAATGCAAAACCGGACTCTAATACTTAGGCTTCTAATCCAGTCAGCCAGAAATCCAATAACTACATTACCTCATCTTTGTATTCCTAACACTTCAGGAGTCTGTAACGTCAGAGTGGGACCTCCATCACGACTACACCACCAGTCAGCCTGGCTTGCATGACCTGCTGAGGGACTGGAGGGCTGTCATGGACGTCTACAGCCGTGAGCCTGGCCGATACAGGTGTGGGAGCTTTTACAATACAATAATGCTATTGGACAGGCTGGGACTGATAATGCTCTTATCTACCTGATTTGCTACTACATATGATACATATGATATCATCAATGGTGGAAGAAGTACTCAGATGAGCAAACGTAGCAACACCACAGTGTAAAAATACTGTCACAAGGTCCAACATTCAAAATCTTACTTAGTATTAGTATCAAAATATTCTTAAAAGTACCAAAAGGGCCCATTTCAGGGTAATATATATTATATAACTATGTCTAACTAGTCTGTAATGAAGTTAACTTGACTATGGTACCAAGACATAATTAAGGTCCAGTATTAACATCAAGTCCAGACTAAAAATATTCCTATTTTCTACCGGAATAGAACCTTTTCTGATACAAATTTCTATTTTAGCATGGGGTTAATATGGTGAGTAATCTTAAATGAGTTTGGCATAGCGTGGCTCAGGTGAGAGAGCAAGTATGAAACTCACATGCCGAGTCTTGAATGTTTACAGTTTGCAGCTAAGGATCAGTTTGCACGTCATCATTCACAAGTTCCTGCTCCACTGCAGGTTCATGGTGACTGAGTCGTATGATTACCACGAGGTGGACAAGACCATGATGTACTACAGCACACCGCTGGTTAAAGAAAGTGACTTCCCCTTTAACTTCTACCTGCTGGACCTGCCTCAGAACGCCAGCGGCTTGTGGGTTCAACATCTAGTCAACCTGTGGATGTCCAACATGCCCAGGGGACAGTGGGCCAACTGGGTGGTCAGTGACATTTACACGTTACTTTCTTGGCTCCTTTAAAAACAAGACTACCATACGGCGGATTGCACCAAATAATCTGCCTTCCAAAGACCTTCCAATTTCTGCCGATTTTGCTTGATCTTTTGTTCTGAAATCCGGATGAGGGGTGATAAGAGTGAAACAGTGTGACACTTGCATGATGTGCATGCTGAGATCCTCGGATTAGTCTTTTATCATTCATAACTATGGGCTGCTGGGCCAGTCTCTATTGTCTGGTTAGATGGTGCTTCTCTTCCATGTCTCTATTTTTTGCACAGATTAAAAAGATGGTTGTGGTACTACAAAACTACAACACCGACCTGCTAAATTATGAACACAAAAGTGCTCCTATGTGATAAAGTGGATCACTTGGCTCTCTGGGACCAGAAAATAACTGGTAATTCATGACCTGAGCAGAATAACATTTTGATGCAGTGTGCACCCAGAGCAATCGGCCATTAACAGATACCAAAGACAACAAAGATGTGTGTGTCACTTTCACTCTGGGCTCAGCTACCAATGGATTTTGATTCCCTTTGTCACAGAGAAGTGTCCAGTGTGAGCTACGCTGACCTGCCTCCCTCAGAGCACACTGGCACAGATGAAGTGCTTGATATTGCAAACTATTCTATGATTGTTTCAGCATCATTTACTCCCCTGTGACAGTCTAAGCCCACTACCTATCTTCTATCTCTCACTTTTTAACTTCAGCTTTCCCTTCAGTGATTAAAACCCATCCATTTCACTCTGCCTCCGTCCTTCCCAACCTCTCCACCCCCTCTTGTATTTCTCTTACCTCCCCTCTTATCAGGTTGGGAACCATGACAGGCCTCGAATTGCCTCCAGTGCTGGTCGGACCTATATTCGCGCCATCAACATGCTGCTGCTGACCCTTCCAGGGACGCCCATCACCTACTATGGCGAGGAGATCGGCATGGAGAACATTAATGTCACAGAAAGTCAGATACAGGACCCTGCTGGCAAATACAATGCAGTCAGTACTGTGCACACACTGAAAAACACATTTAAATACTCACTGTAACATCTCTGACAAGTGCAGTAGGTGCATAAAAAATGACCCGATTATATCCAGCCTGGAAGAAGGCCATTAAATTAAATCACCGCCTCTGTATACCAATTTGAATAAAAACTGAACAATTTAACCTTCACAAAGGTGGAATTTATTGCAGGTTTCTTGTATTCTAGACTGCATTTGTTTTATGGAGGTGTATCGAAGAAACCTTAAAGTGCGTCCATATCCATTCACTGTCAAACTGATTCCTGTCCTTTCGCTGCAGAGTGCCAGTCGGGACCCTCAGCGGTCTCCAATGCAGTGGAGTGCTGACGTGAATGCAGGCTTTAACAACAAAACCAACATCACCTGGTTGCCTGTACACCCTGACTACAGGAGCGTCAATGTGGAGGTACACAACTCTTTTAGTAACGATCAACTCTGGACACACATCTGAGCAGAGCTTATTTCAGATCACGTATCCCCTCGCCAACCTTTCTCTTCTAGGTCCAGAAGAAAGATGAAGGTTCTGTTCTGGCTCAGTACCGTTTCCTAAACACCCTGCGTCAGTCAGAGTACCCCCTACACCGCGGGTGGTTCTGCTACGTCCATGCTGATTCCAGCGTCTTCGCTTACCTCAGAGAGCTGGATGGGCTTGACAGAGCTTTCCTTATGGTGCTTAACTTTGGTCAAGAATCTGCCATCACGGATCTCTCCTCTGTTCGTGAGTTACCGGACCAGCTGATGGTGCTGATGAGCACAAACCAAGTCAACAACGGCAAGGTGATGCAAAAGTCTCGTATTCCGACAGAAGCAGGTGAGGGTTTGGTGATTCGGTACTCCACCCACACTCGGTTTAATCCCAGCCACGCCACACAGTGCTACATCTCTGAGAAGGCCTGTTATTTGGGGGTCGTGGACATACTTTATACATGCTAATATGAATGGACAAGGGTATTCATTACATTTTCACAGCAGCAATCAAATCATTGTCTCCTCTGTATGTGTCATGTCAAATAATAAAAGGAGCCATTGCAGATACATTCAGTGTTGAAGTTGTCTTCTCTTCAAGATTTGGGCACCGTTGTATCATCCTTGACTGCCTCCTGACAGTCTTGCTATCTCCTCCTCTTGCGTTGAGGCCGAGGAGGGTTCAGGCCCAGCTCTGTGTATAGGAATGCCAGTTTGAGGGCTTCCTGTGTCGGGGAGAAAAGTGTGTGACCACACCGATACCATGACGAGAAAACACTGCATGCACACCCGCACCGTGGGTACTGTGTAAGTATTTCACTCTGGGGCTTTAAAAACACATTGTCTTTTTAGTACTGCCACTTTTCACTTGTTATTTATCTCATCTGTAGATGTATTTGGAAGTGCACATTTAAAAATCTGGACTTTAAAAACTTCAAGACCCTCAAGAGTACATTACCTCCTCCAGCATCAGCTCAAAGTCTTCTGGTCCGAGGTGATTTGCTCCAGATTGGATATTCAGAACTATGTTCGGTGCTAGCTCACGTTCTAACAGAAACAGGATGACAGAGAGACAGAGGTCAAAGGCAGAACGGGGGAGAAGAAGATCTTTAATGTTTAAAACTTATTATCTTGTACGCCCACTTTCTCTGCTCTCCTTCTCTCTCTGCCCAGTTGCCCCAAATCTTCTCTCCCTCTCTCTATCTCTCTCTCTCCTCTGACTCTTTACTCTCATTCATTCGTGCTCCATCTGATATCGCCCTCCCTCTTCTCAAGCCCCTCCATAATATCCCCCCTCCCCGTCTCTGTGGTACGGGCTGTTTCACAAGTGCGGTCTTGACCTTGACAGCTCCCAGTCTGTGGCGTCTAATCTCTTGCTCTGATACACTATCTCTTTACCATGCTAATGGGCCTGCCCACCCGCCTGCATGTGTCTATGCCATCAGCACTTTATCAAAGACTCGGGAGAACAGAGAGACAGATTAGGGAGACATATACACACACTGCCTGGTGTATGTGTGTACGAACAACAGAAAAGTGAGAGAGGGTGAAAGAGAGAGATAATGTGTGCATTTGGAACAAGAAGAGGGGAGGCAGCGTGAGAGAGAAAGAGGGGTGTAAAGAGGAGTACCACCAATGTGGTGAAGGCAGATTATAAGTGAGAGGGAGAAAGAGCCTGTCTAGGGGGAAATGAGAGTAATTAGCTGACACATACACACACATGCAATACTACAAGGTGACCTATCCTATACTTTGGTCATGAACTTTAAATGCTGTTAACAGGTTCCCCAGACAGACAGCCATACGTCTGTTACTGCTGCCTCTCCAGACATGCACACTGACACCACTACTGGGAGCTGACCTCAACTATTAAAACCTCTAATGATGCAAAGAGTACACCTAAACAAATGGAAACCCCATGCTGGAATGCACACACGGAAATATGTACACAAACATATGTTCTTCAACAGCATGCATGGCTGCACACATGTGCGTTTACATGATCAACAAGTGACTAAGCTGTTGTGGTAGCATGTGTGGGAGAGTATGTGTGCAGGTACCTGGCTTTGGCTTCATAGTGAAGTAAGTATGTATGGCCTTCCTTAACCTCTCCGTGTATTTGAGAACACCTGCCAGAGGAACCCTGGCATCATGGCTGTAGGCCGTCAGCAGAATTGATGGGTAGCACTAGCTCACACACACAGCATAAAATATAGACACACATACAGACAGTTAACCTACAGTAGTTTTCATTATGGTGCTTAGCAAAAGTTAGCAATTAGTAATGGTCCTCTGTGTTCCCTAAATCAATATTTCAAGGCTTTTGGTTTTCAGTATAAATTTGCTATTAGTAGGACAGGGGACTAGACAAGCAGTGCTTCCGGTCCTGTGCTGGACAGATGTCAGCATACTTGTTGTCAGAGAGAGCCTGAAAGACACTAATAGAGCCAGTATTATTCAAACACTGGCTCTGGAACAAAATGTGGGCCATGGGTTTTCAACGTGGTCGAATTTACCTTCTTTTACCGACCAGATCAGGTCAAATTACACTGCAAGGCAAACTTAATTAGAGTAAAACTACATGGTTATCTCAGTGAAGTATGCAGCAAACTGAATAAAGGAAAACAGATAAGGAAAACACATCATCTAAAGCAGGGGTGGGGAACCTGAGGCAATTCTTCAACACAAAAAAGCAATTACTTCAATTTTTTTCAGCACTAAAGAAAATAACATAAAGTAGAAGATTATCACATTTTTCTGAGAGGTCCCTGAACACACGCGCAGCGCCTGTTATCACGTCAATGCATCATGTTGCCTGTCAACAAAACGGAAGTGGATGTGGAGTGAGAGAAATGGACCACTATTATTTTCTTGTTGAAGTAAAAGGCAAGCCATTGTTTCTAAGTTAGCTTGTGGGGACCTGCTCTCAGTGATGAAAGAGGCTAATCCTGAGCATCAGTGCAGCTACAAATATGATAACCTGGATGAGCTGCAAGGACAAATGTACTTGGATTCTGTTGTATTTTTGCTCTTCACACAAATGTTCTTTTCTGTAGCACATGCAACACATAGGTTGTATAGTACAGTCCTGCTCTTCATGGTCTTCCTCTCCATACCTGAGGAGTAATGTTGTGAAGGGGACAGTAGGAGGAGATGGTGAGTCTGTGTTTTGGGTTTCCTAATGGGTCCCCCCATTCTTCTCTATCCTCCATGGTGAGAGGCAGGCTGGGATCCTCCATAGTTCCCAACACATCCAGGAAAGGTGCCTGAACACAGAAAAGGAGATGGCTTTGGATGTCTGTGTGCATTTTAAGTCATCTCTTATGGTGAGGCTCTGTGGTGTTATGGACAAGGAGACTGACCTTCATCTGTATTTAATCCTACATATTAGCAAACGCCTGCTTTGCTTAAGTGCCCTTGAGGAAGATACAAAGTCTCTAATATTCTTGTTCTTCAGACAAAGAATAACGCTAAAAGCTGCACTCTCGACAATGCAAACACACAAATCTCCAATGATTTAGCATCTTACCTGCAGTGTGACAGCCCGCATCATGTGTGGGTGTGTGTTGCACAGCGCTCCCACTGGCACAGCCCCAGCACTGCAGGCTGTCAGGGCCGTGAGTGAAGGAGAGGACACGCCTGAAGAGAAAAGGTGATGGAGACAGGCTTGGAGGTCCTCCACTCCTCTCTTCTTCCCTTCTACTCGAGCTTGTCTTTGCCAGGACAGACCCCGCTCTCCTCCACCTCTTTGTGGTAGAAAGGTAAAGAACATAAATTCACTTTAAATTTAAAGTTTAAATTTGAGACTTTAGGCCTCACAGACATTTTCCAGCAATTTCCTGCACCATAATATCTTGATTTGTTACCTTATGTGGCAATAGGCCAGAGCCCAGCCCTGCTCCAGCAGCAGCCTTTCCTCTGGGCAGAACTCCATGTTCAGATCTCTGCCATAAGCACCATAGACATGGACCAGTAGAGGCGCCTGTTTTAAACCCTCCACAGGTACTGTATGAAACAGCGTCACTGGCACCAAGGTACCATCCTACAGAGGAGAGGCAGAGAGACTGGTCTGGAAACTGTAATGTGTAGAAATTACTAAAGGTTTGATGGTCCTGAAAAAAAGTCTGCTTTAAACATCATCACTTGTCCTTCTGTGTGTCATGACAGAAAGTGTGCTACTGAGGTCTTCTAACTGTGGTGGCTAGTTGCCAAAAGAGCTTTGTCAGTAGACATGCTTACCTCCCTGCTGATACTGTTTCACTGTGTATGCACTTGTCTTACATATCAAGTGTTCTCACCTGATTGCAGGCCTCCCAGCGTGTGGTGGTATAATCGCCCTGATTCTCTGAGGAGGACCCATCTTCGGTGGCAGACAAAAGTAGCCCATCCTTGGGGTATAGACAGTAGGGCACCGGGGAGCGGACTGGAGATGAAATCAAGAACTCTAACACGGTGCATCTGTCTGCCATGCCTGGTTTCTTGGTTTTGATGTCACAGGCCCAGGAGGGAAGCTTAGGGGTGTAGAGATTTAAAGGTAAAAGAGATGAATATTCAAAAGAAAAATACTGTATGGAGAATGGTAAACAGGAATGATAGCAAGCAGGCCAGCAAGGACGCAGCAAGGAATGCAAAGAAAGAAGAAGAGTTTTCTGTCCCACTGACCTGCACAGTGTATGCTTCCTTGGGATTGCTCAGTGGCACCACGATCAGGATGAGTTCACCTGCTGGTGTTCTTGCAACCAACACGCAGTAGTCTCCGACCACATCCATGTCTTTGACTGTAGTGCCGGGGCGAGGGTCAAACAAGGGCTCCCAGGAGACCATGGATGGCTCTGAGAGAGGGGCCTGCACCACCTAGTGAGCATACACACGGATCAATGTGCTCGCTTGAGAAAAGACAAAAAATACATTTTAAAATTAAAACACTAAATATATATCTGCACGTTGTTCTTCTTCCTAATATAATACTCTGTCAGTTACCACAGCAGAATCAAGTTGCTTCCAGTCAAAAGATAACATTTTAAAACAAAGAGGATGAGGAACAGTAGGTATTAAGCCTGTATGTACATATTAGTGTCTATATATGTACCCTATAAACAGTGTGTGTTTACAGATGCATTGTACAAACTCTACCTGATATTCCTGCCCAGGCCCGGTATTAGCCAGTATAATCAGCCATCTTTTCCAGTGCTCCACATGGTACAGGAGATCCAGTTGGCGTGGCTGAACCATGAAAGGCTCTAAACAGGATCTTGTTTTATCAATTAGCAGCACCTCTGAAGCAGTCCTGCTGTTGCAATTGATGGTCAGTATCTGTCGGTCACTGGAAAGGGCAACCTCCACAAACACACTGGGGAGATGTTGGTGTTTCGATTAGAGATGTGTGGGAGGAGAGAGAGCTAAGATGTCACATTAGTTACACTTACTCAGGATGTGTTTCCTCATATACAGAAGTTATCCTGCTTCCACTGGAGGTCAGTTCCAGACGAAACACTGTGCTGCAGTGCAGACCCTCCAGAGTCGTGTAAAACAGGACCTCGTCTGTGGCCCACTCTTCGCCCATACAGACAGAGACATACATTTAGCAAGTGCACTATTATCTCTATTATTACTGACACGTTTTTTTAGACAAATGCAAACTATTCAAAACGCACCAAAGCTAAAGACTTTGTCCAATGTGAATATGATGAGTGCAGGATCCAGTTGAAGGGAATTTCTTTTTCCAAGCCTCACAACCACACACCTGGATGATCACAGGACAATCATCCATATAATCATTCAGTGAATTTGAAGAAACATTGCTGCCAAATAAAGGATATTTTGTATGTTTATTTCTGGTGTATTCTTCACCTCGCCTCTTCTCCTTGATTGGTTTTCAGTGTGGCAGCAAGATGCTTTTCCCCTGGGGACAGACGTATTCTCTGGACAGTCCACTGAAACCTCTGCTTCCTGTCTTCATTATCGAGTCCTGTCCTCTCCTCCTGTCTGGAGACTTGTCCTAGATTCAGCACCTGCTCCGGCTCCAGCTCACCTACAAACAGGGAGAGGAAACACAGTCATTCACAAAAGTTCCTCTATTGGATCACAAAGAAAGTTGCAGGCACAGATGTAGAAACAGGATTACATGAGAAATTTAACTTCTGTTATCTTCTCTTTGGTTTCCTTTAATATGTTTTTCAATTTGAGCATCTATGGATAAACTCCTGTCTTGAGAATGCAATATGATCACAGGTCTCTGGCTTTCAGAGTTGCTGACATTAGTAATGAAGCTACAGTCATGTTTTCTGCTTACCCTGCCTTTTGTCCATTCTGTAGATGCCATCACCTTCAATGAAATACACATGGTGATGTCCCGACACCTGTGTCCAAAGAAATTACAGTGAACTGTAACAATACTTTGAAAACAAATGCATGCTGGATGAGTGTAACTTCAGTCCTCAAAACCTGACTTATCCCACACAGACATGCACACCCTGACACCACAAGGGCGAATTTTGGAGGAGGCGATGCATGATCTAACACTTAGTTCCTATCCTTATGCATCAGATAGGCAGAGGACTGATATCTTTTTCATATTACTTTTTTGAAATTGTGATGTTTCATCCACCAGGCCCACTGAGGTAATATTCAAACTCATAATGAAATGGTTCAAACCCAAAGCAGAAGGCCGGCCTTACCACTGAGTGATCAGGTGTGTCGGAGAACCTGCGGTATGTTGCCTTCAGTCTCCTTTTGAAATACTTCTGCAAGTCCTTGTACCTCTCAAGTCCAGAACTGAGATGATCCACTGATGAGTCTGAAGTGCCCTCCTGAAACAAAACTTCATATAATAAGGAAAGATTTCACTTCAAGAGCCCTATTTACGAGGGTCATCCTTGCTCCAATCAAAATTTTTGATGCCTGTGCAGGTGGGACAACAGACTGACAGTATGAAACCTCATGTTAAAAGCATTTTTTACCACTGAACAATATTTGTTTTCTATTCTTTGCTGGAAACATTATATCTTATGTACATTTTCAGGTTGTGTAAGGGTTGGGAAAGTGGTGATTTGGTAGATTGGTGACACACTTTCAATTCAGACAACATGGTACCACTGACAGTTTTCAATAACTGACTGACAAAAATGTGTTGTTTCCAAATTATTCTACACTTTTAACTCAGCAGGCTTAATCTGATGATTAATAAATCTGTACAGGTGTTTATGTGTCTTGTTCCGGTGTCAATGTAGTGAGCCACATCCAAACAGGTTCAGTTTCAGCCCTACACCCTTATCTGTGGTTCCGTACAAGACTAGTTTTGTCGGCATGGTGAACAGACACCGCTTTGAATAATGCATGACTTCACCTTATCGGCGCGATAGCTTTACAGTCATTAATCTTACACCAAACCTAACGTGAGTAAACACATCATTAACGTTAACTGGACACCCTTACCGACGTGTAACAACGTTGGACGGACAAGGAGAGCCATTTTATCCGTTTGTAAACGTCGAGCTCCCAAACTCGTAACCGAGATGTTCGAACGAGGTGAGCAGACGAACACAGCAGCGACAAGACGACGGCCATTACGAAGATTTAACGGTTTATCAGCTAAATTTACGATAGCTGTTATGTAGTTTTCAGCTGTCAGTGTCACGTACGTAACTGTCGGTCATCACTACAGTTAGCGCCTACACGTTATATCTCCATATTAGAAATAAGCAAAGTATTTCAACCTGTAATATTTATTGTTTCGCTATTTAAACAACATTTCTGCTGGTCGTTAACCGTTGAAAGCAAATTCTATGCACGTGCATGATTTCCTAAACAAGCCCGCTGTTGATGACGTAGTTACCAATGCCAGACGAAAATAATCAAATTCAGACATGCGCAGCCTCTAGTTTGTAACTGAAACTCGAACACGATTCTGTCGACAATCCATTGCTATGTCTCCAATGCCAAAAGTGTACGGAAGTAGCATGCATCCATTGTGGGTGTAACAGGTGATTACAGTAAAGCCGCATCTGTGATCATTTCTGCGTTGGCGTAGTTTACAGAAGAAAAACCTTATTTTTTTATTGCCATATAGCTACCGATAACTGTGACAGCTTTACAGCGAGTGGATTTGTTTACGGATTTATTTCCGCCCACAACTCCGGGGAGAAAATGGAGAGGGACTCCACCGGTACTGCAGAAAAGACCGAGCCGGCTTCGCCTTTGAGGAAAAATATGAACGAGGCCACCCGCGGAGCTAATTCCCATACCTCTCAGGATGGGACCTGTGGCACGACTGATGTCGCAAAAGCTAGGTGGACTCTACTAAGACAGGTGTGGTTAGCCTCAAAAGGAAGCACAGACCTCTTGTGGTTTCGGACTGTTTTTACGAACATGTTTCATAATCTACATAGAATATGTTGGACATTTTTAGATCTTGTGTCTCGGTCCGAATCTTTGTCTCTCGTAATTGTAGAATAATAATTTTGATGAGAAGAGCATATTGTAGCAGCCGTCTTCCTCCCTGACATGTTTCCTCCCTAATTTTGGCTGAAGAAAAGCTGTTGCTGTTGAAATTCATTTGTACTGGGAACTATACAAGTTCACATAGTATTTATTTCGAGCCCAAGCTATGTGGCCTATGGAGGGAGGCAATATTTTAGAGCATTTTGTCCATGTCTAATTTGTGTATACATCGCTACAGTTGAATGGCCTGCCAGCTATGACATTGTCTGTACCTGTATTAGTCTCTTATAGTATGATAGCAGAATTAATTCATTAGTACTCCGATCTGCTTTGACATCCAGTATAACTTGAATCTTCAAGTAACTTTATATACAAGTAGTTTTACAACAATATATTCCAGCTCCACAGTAACTTTGTCACCAGTTGATATCTGTCTCTTTCCTGTGGCCACAGGAGCAGATTATCTAAGCATGCGCAAAAACGGGAGCAGGAGCTGTAAAAGTAGGGCTTCTAGTTTTTCCCCATAGATGGGCATTGCACAGAGGTTACAAGAAAAGCTCCCTGCAATGGGGCCATGTTGCATGTTGCACTCTTTCCTCCTGGCACAGTCTTGATTTCTATCTGTTCGGACTCCACCAGAGGTAGCCGATAGATAGATAGATAGATAGATAGATAGATAGATAGATAGATAGATAGATAGATAGATAGATAGATAGATAGATAAACAGCACAACAGCACAGAGTTTAGAGTATATTTAACTTTCAGTTAAAATATGACATTGTTATTGAAATTTTTGATTTAACTGTTCGTGCATGAAGTTGTGTTCGTGCATCAAGCGAAAACCAAAACATGCACATTAAAGATGAGAAATGCAAGATTTGTTGAAAATATCTTTCACCTCCATTGCATATTGTCGTTATCCCAACAGACCTCAGGTGTCTGTTGGACTGAAACAGGAAAACGTGACTGATGTGTGTAGTGTTATACTGGAGGAGTGCAATGGAAATAAGCCTTTACTGTGTTTTTATCCCCTGTGATTTTAATGTATGCAATGTCTGCAGTGTGGTATCATATTATATGTGCTTTCAATCATCAAATAATTTCACTCATTCACTCCCATTTTTTTCCACTTCTGACTCTCACAGGTTCTGCGTCAGAAGCAGGTGGACAGTCCTGAGGTCAAACAGGTGTCTGTTCGCAGGTTTGCCACGTTCGACCTCTTCAGCAGGAAAAGGCTTGTGACACAAGACCCCAGTGATACCTCAGATGACCAGTGGGTGGAGTACAGAAGTGTCTACTTTCCTGAGTACAGTGCCTTACTCAGGTACATACACTTGAATGGACGCACATGGGGTTTCAGTTTCATGATGGCACAGATAAAACACAGAGACAGTACACTCCACAAAGGGCCATTCCACGTTACCACAGCACATCAGGCTAGTAAAGACAGTACTGAACATGTTCCAGGTTTGTACACTGTTGTGGTACTTTTATCATCAAGGGTAAAAGAGCATGGTTGGTGACATCACCTAAAAATATCTAGAATCTGTTGTCAGTTGTGAGTTGAGAACAAATGAAGTGTTGATTTGCAAAATCAGATAAAAGCAGTTGTTAAAATGAACAAACCAGCGTCAGTTTGATAGGTGTTCCCTGGAGTTCACAATAGCAACTTCTGGAAAATAAAGAAAAAATATCTGTTTTTTGCTCATGAACCCTTCGAGCATGCCCTAAAAACTGGTTGAAATACAGTGATTGAAATGCTGTTCAATTATATTTCTATGTAACTTCTTTGTCCAACCGCAAAAGTATCAAAGTACTGTTTTACAAAAAATTCTTGGTTCGTATGAAAATGCAAAAACACAACTGAAGCAAAAGCGTTCCAAACCAACAGGTGGCGCTACAGTCCTAACCCTAAAGCCATGCTGACCAATCAGAGGCCTGAAAAACAACTTACCAATAGGCTACCTCCAACTAGAGATCCAGATGAGACAACAGCCCACGCTCTGATGTCACAAGACAAAAACTCTTCAACCTGGAAGCAGCTTTCCATGAGAGTAGAGACGGACTGTGTATGGATAAAAAGAAATGCGTAGAAAAAGCTACATTTTGACAAATATGCATGTGTGTGAGGACTGGGCATGAGCCTTTCCAGGATGCCCGTTTCATACCCAATCATGACACTTTCACCTGTTACCAATAAACCTGTTCACCTTAAGTTCAGAATAAGCATAAGTTTACAAAAAGCAATGAAGCTGATGAGGTCAAACATTAAATATAATGTCTTTGTGCTCTTTTCAGTTGAGTACCTGCACCTGACACATCAAATCTGTGCTCACTTTTTGATAAATCTCCTTTGGATCGCCATATGTTTGAAATTCTTAGTCTGGTTTCACTGTCTTTAAGAAAAAAGGACAACACAGCATTCCCCCAGACTGCTGTGTAATGCTGTATATGTCTGTGTCTCTCAGGGACAACCTGGGGCCTCTTAGAGTTAATGAAGTGCTCAACAGTTTTGACAACACTGGAAATGTCTGTAAGTACATACTCTATCTTACCTCTTGAAGGCGTATTTGTAATATGTTTGTGTAAGTGTGTGTGGGTGTGATTGTATTCACAGAGTTGGTTTTACTTGCTCTCTTCCCTGGTGCGCGCGCACACACACACACACACACACACACACACACACACACACACACACACACACACACACACATGCATGCACACATGCACACTACAAAGTTGGGTTAGCCTCATGCTGTGTGCTGTTAGTGTTTGATTGATGGTTTGATGGAGGTGGTTTGATTCCATCTCTTTGCATGGGAGTGTGTCTCTTCTGTGGCTTCTGCAGCAGTTTATCATGTGCTTATTCCTCCCTGCTACCTTCAAATGTCCTTCCGAAGGAAAGTGGGCTGCAGTCTCCTTATTGCTTCAGCCGACAGTGATGAGTGGTTTGGGAGAAAGGAAAGAGCATGACTCAAACAGGGATTCGCACATGCTCTATGATATGGAGTGAAATGGCATCACCTGAAACACAAGAGCCTTGAGTTCACCTTCACTCGGTGAACCTTTTGTGAGGCATTTAGCTTGACTGAGTTCACTTCTGGTTGAGTTAAGTTCGCTTGTACTGTTTACGTTCTGTTCTGTTATTGCTTTTGCCTTTAGCAGCACAATGTGTAATTTTTGGAACAATCTAGCAAAGTGGGATTCCTAGAAATGTTTCTGTGACACTTGAACAGTTTATACTATTGCAGTATTAAGACAAGGATCGTTAGAAACAGCAACGTACTGCTCAGCTTTACAGCTTTGCTCCGCTGAATATGTTCCATCTTCACAGGCATGTGATGAGGTCTGACAAAGGTCATGGGTTAGCGTTAACCAGTCAGATGGCTCCACAGGAGTCAGGGTCAGAGGTGAAGGTCATGGCTAGGGGCTACTTCACTGCACACTGGGATCAGCCTATATAAGTCATGACAGAGCTCAGTGGCGGATCTCATTCCAACCTGCCGGAGTGGATAATCTCTTTTCTCTACAGGTAGACAATAGGATCAATCCTTGTTTTATTTGAAGAGAGAAAAAGAAGTTGTTTTTCCCTTTTGGCTCTCACCTCACTTCCTCTGCTCTTCTGTCTCTTCCTTTTTTCTATATATAAAATAGCAACAAGTATAAAGAGCCCCTCCCTCAAACCAAACATCTCCAGACTCCTGACAGTGTACCCCTTCATCCCTCCTTCTCAATCTAGCCCTCCTACCATTTCTCCTCTTTTTTTCTTTCCACCCCTCCATCCCTCTCTCCTCTCAGCTGGAGCCGTGCTTGGCCAGATGGGTAACTGAGTTCCTGACTTGGCTGGTGGATTAGCACAGCCGGAGATGAGAGCATAGAGGAGGGGAGAGGAGAAAAGGGGGAGAAGGGGAGATGGTGGGTGGGCATGCCAGAGGTGGTGTGCGTGTGGACGTTTGTGTGTGTGTGTGTGTGTGTTTAAGGAGTGAAGAGCCACCAGCAAGGGGACCTCGTTCCTCAGACAATGAGCCAGCCATCTCCCTCCTGTTCACCATCCCATGTTTGGGACTAGTAATGCGTGAGATCAATTAGGATTGGTTGAGAGGATGCTCTGAAAGGCCCAGAGGTGACCCTGTCAGAGCTCTGGGGTATATTTTTCAGGGTGGGAGTGAGAGAGAAACCCCTCTAAAAACACAAACACACACACACATACCCACTTATGTGTGCTCTTCACAAAGACGTACAGCCGTGCCCTTATGCTTGCAAAAAATCTGCACAGTCTTGGTAATAAACACGTATCCGCTTCGCCCACCTTCACACCCTCTCCACCGTTCCTGCTATCTTGATAATCCTTCACCCCTGAGGTGTGGACAAGCCCAAATCCTAGGGGTCCTTGTCCTCCTGAATAGCAGGCTAAAAAGCCTGGCCGGATTAGCCCACTGCCTCCAAAATGTGTGGACTCAGCTTAAAAATGCTGCCCCCTCACAGCGTGAACCCTCTCTCCCGGCTATTGTGTTTGTCACACCACTGTGCACGAATGTGAACAATATGTTGTTTCTTAAGGTGATGGTAAGCTGGAGTCAATGGTTTCATTTCAAGACCAGAGGATCAGGAAAGGAGTCTTAATGAAGATGTTTTAGGAAATGGTGAGTGTTTCTTAGAGATGACGTCATATCACTGAGGGACATTAAGACACCCAAATGAAGCCATATGTGCATAGGTCAACATTTAATGGAGATTACTGGTAGAATTTACAGCCCATTACCTGTTGTGTATATCAGTTTGTACTGGCATGAACAAACCAACGTAAAACAGCGAAAGACCAAATGAAGGCTTAACCAAGCCATCGTTAGGACTCAGACCAGGTCCAAATTATACTGAGGCTACTCGGGTTGCGTGCGGGGTTTCATTTTACTGCCTCAGGTCTCAGGTCTGTGCTAATACGTCTAACACCTGAGTGGGTCAGAAGTGACCTGAGCATACTTGTTATCAACTCTGATCACATGGTGCACCACAATCACAGTCTTATTGTTGGTGCAGGAAGTGAGAATTTGACTTTCTCTTATTTCCATAAATTAGTTTTTAAGCATATAAACAAATTAGTGAGACAGATGAGGTATCTGCGTCCAAAGCACCCCCTCTGCTGGTCATCCAGGAGTCACAGAACTGCAGTTACATTTGTAACTCATTGTCAATGAATGATTGGGCCAGTTTCAGACGGGTCTGGATCACTTTGAACTATTTGAACTCTGAACTCACGACCTTCCTGGCTCTTTAGCTGACAGTGGGGGCTTGTAATTGTAAGAGAGCTTTGTGCCGCCGTTGTTTGGGGTTTTAGGGGTGCTTGTTTCCTGCTTGGGATCAGGACTTTAGGACACAATGCAGGCCCTTGGGGTTGGGTGACTAAGAATGCATCAGAGCAGGTGTGTGCATGTGCGTGTGTGTGTTTGAGAGGTTTTAGGCAGAGCTTGTTGACATTGCAGAGCTTTTGGTAAGAGGGCTTGTTGGGCTGTGGGGTTACGTGTTGGGTTCACGTCACAGGCAAAGGTCACAGTGACTGACCGGTGTGCCCATACACACACACACACACACACACACACACACACGCACACACACAGGAATAAATGAATGCTGCTTGAATGGTTTAGGGGATCTTAATTCCAGGAAGGAAGAAGCCATAGATGCAGATAAGCTCATACTCATTTAGAGAAATCTCTGCTTCTGCATGAGTGTGTCTTTTTCTGCGTGTGTATGTGTGTGTGTGTGTGTGTGTGTGTGTGTGTGTGTATAATCAAGAGCCAAGCATCCTAATGAAGCCTAATAGAGCTTTCTTCTCTACAGCTGTCATTGTCTGAATGGCTACTAGCCTTTCAGCCTCTCACTCATCCCTATTATCTCCCACAGGCTTCACCTATCACCCCCGCTGGTAAATGCTATAAGCCCAGAATGTTGGAGATGTGTGAGAGACAGCTAGTTGTGTGTGTGTGTGTGTGTGTGTGGGGGGGGGTTATGTGTGTGTATGTCTGTTTGCACTGTACCAAATAAGCCAGTCATCAACGCACATGGCAGCGTTGTGTTCTTGTCACTTCCTGTTGCAGCGTTGGACAGGTGTGTGTGATTTCTGTATCCCGTGGATCTATCACAGTCATGTATGCGTGTTTAATGTGTGTCTAAGTGATCTTCGTGACTGTGTGTGTGTATGTGTGTGTGTGCATGCGCATATGAGCATGTACCCGTGTGTGTGTGTGTGTGTGTGTGTGTGTGTGTGTGTGTGTGTGTGTGTGTGTGTGTGTGTCTGTGTGTTGTAATAGGTGCCCCCCGTAGCCTCCCCTTGTGCCAAGCCTTTAGCGGAGCCCTGTTTGCATAATTATGCTAATTCATTGTGCCATAGTGCTAATTAGACCTTGTTAGACAATAGCGCGAGACTGGGAGCTGGCAGGCGTACACACACAGACACACACACAGACACACGCTCACTCAGACTGTTGTGTCAATGACAAGGTTTGCGGTCCCCCTCTGCGCTGTTTATAACATGCTCTCTATAGAAACGGCGCTCTACTCGTGTGCTCTGGACTGAGCTCAGGTGTCTCTTACGATTCTGATTTAAGCTAATGGAACAAAAATCGACGTGGAACAATAATACCCCACAAGCTTCCTCACAATCTAATGAAACCGGTCTGTGCCCATATTCCCTTTCTCTCTCGTTCCTCAGAGCTGTTGTTAATTGTTCCTTTGCGAGTAATTTATTATATTTTTCTAAATTCTGCTTATTGTGGCGATAAGTAATAAAACAATGAGTCCAGTAAAAAAAGGTTCTTTTTTTTAAATTTCTTAAATCAAATTGGCACTAAGATTATCAGGCTGCTCTTTGCTTTTCTTAAAAAGAAAAATGATAATATTAACAGAATCTTACTTTTTTCTTGCTTTCAAGACATTGGTCTAGATAAATAAATTCTGCTGTGTGAATTAATTCAAATGAAAGTCAGGTGACCCCAGCGGGGCCTCAGCAACACATATCCCACTAACATATACTCCAGGAGACATTGAATAGGTGTCCTAAAGTGGAAATTAGCTAAACTAATGACAGGAGCTTGTGTTAAAGGAAAAAAACGAGACAATGAGCAGTTATACTTTCACGCTGGTGCGTGCAAAAGGGCTTTGCCTGGAAGCCAGTGTTGATTACATGCTGTGGTGTGATAGTAAACAATCAGATCTGACTTTTTCAGCTGCAGCGTTGTTGTATACTACATGTACTGCAAAGTGGTAACAGGGATCAATAAATGCAGCCTTTCCTGTTTCCTCCCACATTTTGTTGTCGAAAGTAGTTTTACTGGAGTTTTCCTACTCCTTTTTTCAGCATAGATATTAATCAAGTGTGTGGTTTTAAATGAAATAATTATTGTTTTCTTCTGTTGCAAATGTAGATGTTATTATGGACATTAAGTTACATTTTCAAATAATGATACAGAGCACAAATAAATGCAATTTTTGAGTGTTCTTCACAAAAATGACATACTGAAATGCTCCATAACTATCGTTCAAGCGCATTTTTTGCCATTGCCACAGAATTTGTTTCAGAGTCAATAATTTAACCACTAAACACAAGAGCACAGTCACACAGTAAGTGGATGTGGCTTTTAAAGTGTGTATGCACATGTGCATGTAGTGTGTGTGTCACTTTGCGGTGTAGGAGTGGGGGTAGGAGGTAGTGTAAGCAAGACTTGAGTGGCTTGAGGGCACAGTGAAAGAGTTGCCGGTTGACTTAATTGAAAGTAATTGATTTTCGCTTCTGCAGCGTTGTCTCCTCCATCCGTTCACTGGAGGACACGAGAAGCAGGGACTCGCCTGAAGTACTGCTGGGTGTTGGAGGCGTCTTGACACTCGAGAAGTAAACAGTCGCCACACTATATCTGAGCACAACTTGATGCTAATGTGCAGATGCAGACAGAACTGTTGACACACACACACGCGCACATGCATGCTGAACTTCCCCGCAGTAAACCACCATTATGGCTTTGAGCACAATAGGGATTGAAGGTGAGCTGTTGGGTGTAGCTTTGCTCAAGGAGTCCTCTCCCATTATAGCCAGCAGTTGATTATGTGAATTTGTGCATGACAGAGTTTGTGTGTGTGTGTGTGTGTCCAGATGCGTGTGCACGTGTGCACTATTACCAGTAAGCGGTGGGGATTAAGTTCAGGAAATGAGTAGAGCGTTAAAGGTTGCTTCCCTGCCCAGTGCTCTCGCATTGTCACCACTGCTAATACTCAGCTAATTACAAGGACATACTTTAACAGCAAGCTCAGTCCGTAACCCTCATGTCTCTCCACTCCGCTCCCCCCCTTTCTTAGGTTACCCCCTCACCCTAGAATTAGGGGATGAAATGAAAGAGAGAAAGAAAAAAGAAAGAGTAATAACAGGTTGCTCCCCTCCCTAAAAGCTCGCCCTCCCTCTGGACGGATACAATTATTGGATTTTTCTCCATTTAAGTCAACCAGCCCCTATGTGCCCCTCCTGGCAATGTCCCCTATGGTGCCTAAGCTCAACCTACACTGGCCCCTCAGACCATGTAACACACACACACACACACACACACACACACACACACACACACACACACACAAAGAAAGAGAGTGGGAGTATATAATATCATTTAGTTGTGATTAACAGTTGCAACATCACGTCTAGTAGGCCACATCACCAACATGCAGTGTGCTGCATCCTGTTAGCTGTAAAGCTTCTATTCAAGTGGCTTTTTATGTTTGAAGTAAAAAAAATATAAGGCTGGACAAAGGAGAGTTAATTCCCGTATAACACAAATAGTTATGCTTTACTAGTTGCTATGCCAACTCTTGTTGTAATCATAGCTGAGATTCCTTCTTTTCTCTCGCTCTCAAAAATAAAGATTATGCTACTTTGAGTAAAACATTGCAGTCAGTACAAAAGCGAAATGATTCATTCAAAGCAATAAAACCCTCACAGATATTATTTTCTCTGATTATAGCTACTTGCAGTACAACATTAATTTTTGATTGCAGACTTGTGGGCTGCCTCTGGTGTAGAATCGTTTACATTTGCTTTCTATGTCATCACCTGCGGTCATGATGATGAATACCCCCTTGGGTGAAACTGCACAATCGTTCATGAGAGTGGTCCAAATTTGAGCAACTTGAAGTGGCAAATTGCACATTTTTAAAATGCTGTTTCTTAGGCCCAACTGAAACATGTACCCAGTACAACGCAGGATGTCTTGCGGGATCTAGATGAGCCTTTTTTATTCTTACACTAACTGTCCAAGTGTACTTTGTTTGTCAGTGTGTCTGCATGTTTTAAACCTTTATTTTACCAGGTATGTCCCCCTGACATGACAAAATCTGGCCCTGGCCAGGATAGCAGCATTACTGTGTTTCTTGCAAACACTAAAAGTACACAAAACAAAACATACAGTATCAACTGACATCACAGTGTGTCAGACCGAATGTAAACTGAATGTTTGCACACACACAGATGTACTGAGTATACTTACATTAGAGAGCTAAGTGATTAGTGCATAGTAGTTAATTTGGCTCTCCTCTCTCTTTTTGCTATCAAGTGCACCACTGAGCACTTCCAAGTGCACATATGCAAGAGCGTGTGTGTGTGTTTGTTTATGTGTGTGCATGTCTGCGTGTGAGTGTCCCTGATGACATTTTGAAACAAATAGATGATTAATGTGATTAGTGTGTTTGTCGGGGAGTGAAACCGCCATAGTAAATGGCTACACGGGCATATGGGAATAGACTCTGGCTCCACTCCAGACGCTCGGTCCGTGTTTGTGTGTGCTTCAGCATTTTCTTGCTTTGCATTGGTTTCGCCATTTTAACGTGATGTACTGTCGTAAAAATGATTCTGCACTTTTAAATTTTTTTTTTTTTTTACAACACAAATACATAATTTAAAACAGTGCTTTTCTTGTAAATCCTGACAAAATGTTTCATGCCTCTATTTTCCAGCCTTTGAGAGATAGCAACGTAACCTTTTGAGGAATGGAGAAAATGTTAAAAGCGCCCAGGAACCTGTAATTTATCTGAAGGAACCTGGTTCTAGTTTCAGTAGGTTCTCCCTCTGAGAGTAATACCAAGTCCTGAGCTCGTACCACTGGTTTGACTTTATCTTCTACTTAATTTACAAAATACATTCCTGTAAGTCACTGAATGTGTTGCGAGTCATTGTTAACTATCAATACTTAGTTCTTGGCACTATTTTCTCAGAACGCCCCAACAGTGAGATGATGGAGTGGCTGCCTGTCAGCCTTCAAGCTGTCAACATGCTGTAACTGCTAATGCATTTGCTATTTTGCTAAAACGCCATTAACTTGCTTAGCGTCTCACTATACAGCTTTAATGCACAAACTGCTACAGCACTCGTTCACTCTGTCAGTCTCTATCTGGAGACTCCCTAAATAGCCCCACAGGGGTCTTTAACTGTCAGTTGGCTGAGCTAACGCTAAAGTAGGTGTTGACGCTAATGGGTGTGCTAAATGCTAATGTGAGCTAGCGTGGGACTCTGAGGGGAAGTTAACTGATTTTCAAGTGGCCCCCTGAGAGACGGCCCTAATGACTAACTAGCTGTAGCATCTCTCTTGGGCTCCAGGCTGAAAGGACTGAAGCCGCTGGGGCCGCTCTGACTGCTCACTGCCATATTGTGCGATGGCTTTACTCTTTCATTTTAGAGTATTATGGGGAAAAGCAGCTCAATAAGTGGCCTGTTGTTCGTGTTGTTTTGACATTAGTCATTTGAAGAAGTTAGAAAGATTCATATTATCAAACATTGCAAATTGAACATTTAGATTCCCTTTAATCATAAAATTATATTTTGATGAGTTTTATGCTCTCTCTCTCTCTCTCTCTCTCTCACACACACACACACACACACATACACACACACACACACACACACACACACTCTGTCACTCACACATGCACACACACACCTTTTTCCTCTCTTATTCTGTCCGTCTATCTGTCCACAGCAGGCCATGGCGCCACAGACCTTTGTGTTTGCCAATTGAGGCTGAAATACTCTCTCTCTCACTCACACACACACACACACACACACACACACACACACACACACACACACAGAGACACACACAAAAACACACACACACACACACACACACACACACACACACACACACACACACACACACACACACACACACACACAGAGCGATGTGTGTATATCTATCTATCTATCTATCTATCTATCTATCTATCTATCTATCTATCTATCTATCTATCTATCTATCTATCTATCTATCTATCTATCTATCTATCTATCTATCTATCTCTAATTTAATCAGCAGGTTTGAGAGCTTTTTTGTAATTGCAAACACACAAAAGTGATTCACAAAAAAGGGATTTGGGAAAGATTAGGATTTAATATTTGAAACAAATTCCATATATTTATTCTATGTTTTATTATATATTTACATATTTTGTTATTTAAGTAGTCTGTAGTAGTCACCAGTTTCCATTTCCATCCACTGATGATGACCAAAGGCCCTCAGAGGGGATGATGTCAGTGAATGATCACTTAGGGTTAGGGATTTATAAAAACCAATGACAGTCAAATTCACTCATTACAAAATGATTTTGGGGAATACTCGTATCATAGTACAGCTGATGACCAGATAGCCCTAAAATAAATAAATAAAAAATAAATAAACATAAATGAAATGCCTGTCCCTAACATGTGCACACAGTAAACACATAAAAAATTCATCTTGGGGAAAAGTAGTGATGTGTTCTGCCAACATGTCACAATGACAGGGACACCTGGACTCCATGATGCAGGACAGGGCCACTGTCTCTGGTACTGAAGCAAACAACAATATAAAACGGTTAACTGAATAATTGTGTCAGCACTAATTTAGATCACAGGAGCTGTATGAACAGGTGAGGAGCTTTCTTTCACAATGATTTGAGAAAAAGACACGTGAAGGCTTCTAAAAGCAGAATGGATGCACACAGCACTGACCGAATTTTCTCATTTTAAAAAGGACGACACAGTATGCCGTGCTTCCCTCGCCTGCCTCAAAGCACGCCACTTAGAGATCAAGAATTTCTTCCAAATAAAACACTTCATTATGAAACCTGATTGAGTCGGAAGGGGAGGAAGTCGAGACGAAGGAGCAGTGACCCTCTTTATCCCCTTATCTCTAAAGATACAGGGCTACAGGCCTGATATGCCACTAGGTTCTGATGGCGATAAGCTGAATTTTTTTCTTTTTTTGAAGGCTCATATGCACACATACACATCAAACCTGTGTGTGATATGTGTGTGCGTGTACTTAACATGTAAGTGTGTGTGGGTGTGTCTCAGTAGGGACAGAAGGGATTACAGGAAGATTGGTGTGCAACCAGGTTGCTAGACGGATCCCCTCCAAACTCTCCATGCTGCCCCACTGGGCCTTTCATCAAGTGTGTGTGTGTGTGTGTGTGTGTGTGTGTGTGTGTGTGTGTGTGTGTGTGTGTGTGTGTGTGTGTGTGTGTGTGTGTGTGTGTGTGTGTGTTCAGGGCTCGAAGTAGAGAGGGAGGGTTAAGTGTGGGATCACAGATGGAGACATAATTTTTCAGTCCCCAACATTTCCTTCCTCCCTCATTTCTTTCTTTCTTTCTTTCTTTCTTTCTTTCTTTCTTTCTTTCTTTCTTTCTTTCTTTCTTTCTTTCTTTCTTTCTTTCACTGCCTCTTTGTGGCTTTCATCTTCCTGTCTTTAATATTAATCTTTTCAGTTCTGTTGTAAATTATACTGTTAAAACATCTTTTTTAGATGTGAGATTGCACCTATTTATGATTTTTAGACTCACCTTTGACTGCCTGTAAGATAAACCTGAACGTAATGATTTGATTGAGGCAGCTGTGACATACTCACTGTGGGAGGAAGTGCTGCCTCAGAGGCCTCAGAGGCCCATGTGCAAGAAACCATAAGACTGTTACAAGCATATATGACAACATCTGTCATATAAAAGTTCCGGGCTGCTGAGTACAAAGTATAAACTCCTCAGTAAAGGTGTATTTCACACTTGTTTGAGGAGCTTGGTGCCATGGGAAGCCTCTCTGCTCCCCAAGCCTTCAGACAGTTTGTGTGACTCCACATCAGTGCTGAAATGATAAGCTGATTACTTGAGGAGCAGATAGGTGGCATGGTGGTGACTCGCCTCACAGCTAGAAGGTCCTGGGTTCGATTCCTGCCTGGAGCGCCTTTCTTTGTGGAGTTTGCATGTTCTCCCTGTGTTCACCTGGGATAAACCCACTAAAAACATGAAAGGTCACCATCTGACCAATAGTGACAAAAGGAACTGGGTCCCCGGGCACCTGTCGCCTGGCAGCCCACCACTGCTGGTCTGCCGCGGAGGAAGGACTTGCCGGGATGGGTTAAAGGCAGGGGAAGAATTTCACCAATGCATGGCCTGTGTGCAGCATGTTGTGTTGTGTGACAAATAAAGGAATGTCTTTCTTTTTTCTTCTTTCTTTAAAATTGTTTTTTACTCTTTTGATTATTGATTAATTCACCCAAAAGGCCAAGGATTTGCTGCTTTTCACGTTCTTAAATATGAGGATTTGCTGAGAAATTGTGCACATGATTAATCCCCCCAAAATGTCAGGTTCATCAATAATGAAAGTAATTATGTGCATTTCCTGCTTGAAAAGTGGGAAAAATATCAAATCAAAGCAATCCTTCAGACAGAAACATTCCAAATCTTCTGCTTGTCATTTGTGCCATTTGATTATGTCTGTCTACCAACATTCGGCCTACAGTCGCGATTCAGTCAGGCAGCAGCATCACCACTCCTCAGTCACTAGTGGCAAAGAAACAAAGTCTGAAACAAAGATTTATCTGATTGCATGGTCGAAACCTGCAAACATGACTGGAAGCTTTTTTAAGAGTAAACAACAAGTTTGGGAAGATTGGTAAAAAGATGTTTCACTCTGTGCAGCAGAGTTGTAGCTCACTATGTCAGTACTGCGGGTTCTAATTTTCCCTTCCTGTGCTGCCGGTGACATCTTCCCTCCTTGTTTCAATCCTTTCCACCCTCTCTGCTGTGCTTCTTCCCTGCCCCTCTGCCTTCCTCTCACTCTCTCCACCCACCAGTGATTGCACAATCTTCCCTTCACCACCATAATCATAACAGCCCAGATTCTGTGCCACTGTGTTACCGCTGCCAGTCTGGACACACACACACACACACACCACACGCACGCATCGACACGCTCACACACACACACACACACACACGCACGCACATGCGTCCTGGAGGAGAAATACAGTTGGAGCTTTTATGCTGCTTTCCCAAGTGGCTGTTTTCGAGGGCAGCCACAATGGAGGGCCTAATGTGGATTTGTTTAGAGAGCTGGTTAATTGGAGTGGGATGCTCTAATTGCACCTCTTTCATGGTGTGTGTGTGTGTGTGTGTGTGTGTGTGTGTGTGTGTGTGTGTGTGTGTGTGCGTGTGTGTGTGTGTGTGTGTGCGCGTGTGTGTGTGTGCGCGTGTGTGTGTGTGTGTGTGTGTGTGTGTGTGTGTGCGAGTGCGAGTGTCACCTGGCCTTTGTTTGGACTGTGAGCGGGAAAACATTTGCTCAGCTATAACTACACCACACAAACACTATAAGCTACATAACACACACGTCAGGGGTGTGAAGTGTCTAAGTATGGGGAGAGAAAAAACCAGAGCGAGGGAGAACAGCATGCCTTAAAATGGGTATAAGCTACTGTATGTGCAGACACCCCCCCCCCCCCCCCCCCGCCCCCATTGTGTGCATGCACAGCTGTGTGCACATGTCTGTCTGTGCAGTGCCTCCCTCTGTCTCTTTTGCCGGTGTTGTCCCCCAGTTGGGGGTGCTCTAAGTCTTTGTATGACTCCACTGCCTGCTTATGTTTGTGCATGTGCATTCGGGGGTGTGCACGGATGCCTGGCTATTTGTATATCAAAGCTTCTTGCCAGTTTGACATCTGTGTTGTCATGCCGCAGTGTCCTGGTATGCCTTATGCCTTTTCCAGAGGTTTACACAGGTTTTAGATGTAGGGCTGATAGTTTTGAGGTTGGTTGTCAGGCATACTAGTAGTCAGCTGACAAATTAAAGCAAAAACATGAACGGATGAGTGGTGAAATGTGATGAATGCAGACGCTTCCATACAGGACTTGAGAGGTCACTGATGTGTGTCTGAAGATCTACAGACAGTGGGCTCCACCATCATCATCACAACATAAAATAAGGGAATATCTTTTGGAAGAATATGTTCCGTTCTGTTACTGTGGAGGTTCATGGAGGCCCAACACCTTTACTGAGGTGCTTTATGTTGATTTTTGCTTGATTTCGTCACCTAACTGCATGCAAAGCTTGGTAGCCCAGCTGCAGGTTTGAAAAATAAAAGAAGCTGAAGTGAAATTAAAAGAAGTGGAAGAAAAAAATGAAGTCTAGCAAAAAGAAGTTTTAAATGTATTGACAGTCCACTTTGTCCACTGCCCTCTCTCTGAACCTTTTCTCTGACTCCCTTCTCTGTCGTCCACTCTCTAGTCCCTCCTCCTCGCCTGTGTCCATTTGTTTTTCCCTTCCACTTTCCCCCTTTACTCTCCATCTGCCCAGTTCTTTTTCAGTCTCAGTCCACCATCCACTTATGATGATTGTGTGTGTGTGTGTGTGTGTGTGTGTGTGTGTGTGTGTGTGTGTGTGTGTGTGTGTGTGTGTGTGTGTGTGTGTGTGTGTGTGTGTGTGTGTGTTTGTATATATGTGGGTACCTCTGTGTGAGTGCAAACACATGGCGTGCCCTAAGTGGGCCATAGGCCTAAAGCTAATCAATGATTGTCATTTAAGCCCATTCTCATCCAGCAAACACACACATGCACGCACACACACTGCAGTGCTTTGCTGATCAATTGAAAATAAGTGTCATTCACTTTTGCTTGTCTGTTAAAGGACACGGACAGGGCCTGGATGGTCCGTCTCGATTTCCCTTTAAACTTCTCTCCGTTTCTTTGTGTCCTTCTGTGTTTAGCTTTCATTGTTTGGCATTATGAGACAAGAGAGTGATCTCTTTTGTTAGGGTAAGTGCACATGTTTCTCTTTGCTTGTGTGCGCTCATGTGTACGTGTGTGTGTGTATTTAGGTGCACGCATGTGTTTGCAGGGTCAGTCTAAATGGAGATGGTATTATTAGTAACCATTCGGAGCACAGTGGCCGTAGTTCCCCAGCAAAGCAATCAGATCACTTAAGAGGCTGCTTGGTGTATAGTCTATGGCCTAAAGCTTCCTGTCTCTCCTTGTATGTCTCTCTCTCCCTCTCTCTCCTTCAATGCCTCTCTCCAGCACACAAAAACCCCAGCAGCCATAGCCATCACCCCTTATCTTCTCCCTCCTCACCCCTGCCTCTTCTCCTCTCTGCCACTCTTGCCTCCTGTCCTTTACCTCCATGGGGGAAAAAGGACAAGGTCACGAAGATAAACATAGAAAAGTGAAAGCGGAAGAGCGAGAGAGACAGAGAGAGCTGAAATGAACCATCTCATTTGGACATTAGCCCCTGGGCAGCCGTGGTGAGAGGCTAGCTAGCCTAGCGGATAAGGCCCAATTGTGTATAAGGCATTATTTAGCTTCAGTTAGCCGGCTGCTTTGGCAAGCTATTACTGAAAAGAATGAAGAGCAGGGTAATGCAAGACTTTGTATGTGTGTGTGAGTGTGTGTGTGTGTGTGTGTGTGTGCATGTGTATGTGACAGGTGGGTAACTGCCCCTGGGACCCACTGGCATAGACCTTGCTCCACTTCCACATTGCTGCGAGACCACACACACATACACACTAATGCATGTGTGTATTTGTGTGGGTCTTGACAGCATGCTTAGTGGACTGTTTCCATCCATGCATGCACAGCGGTGACAGCATTGCCACAGACAGTCAGGGTAGGCTGTTTAGTGAAGGGTCCCTTAACCCCGGTGACACTGAGGAGTTTGATAGTGAAACCCATGAATCTGTTCCCATAACATCCACGTCAAAGCCACTTAAAAGAGACAAAGGCAGCTAAATCTATTGTATCTTGAATTATTTGTAATTTTTAGCTACTTTGGTTTGTGCCAGTCGTGCTGTTTTAGTAATTTTTTACAGTAAAACAATTTTATACAGTTTGTGTTTTTTGGCGACCCTCCCTCACACAGACACAGCGTCCCATTCCCCAAATACAAATATGTTTTTTAACACTTAAGCTGAGTCGATCCTTCTTTTTTTCCCCTTTGTCTTTGTACTGAAATGTTGGAAAAATGTTGGAAATTAAAATTGTGTTGCAGGTTTACTTAGCAACTTCCTGTCTAGCTAATTTGAGTCAGTTTAGGTTTACTTGTGTATAAAGGAGAGAAGTTTATATTGCAGCAGGAAGATTTTACTAAATATACAGCTGTGTATCCGTGACTTTTGAAAAAAGATTTTGTGCCTTATTAATGCCAAATGTTTGAAGTCTCAGTGCAGAAACAGCTCTTAACTGTGAAAAATACACAATTTAATCAAGTGATGTAGATAAAAGCTCGCATTTTTTTTTATATTTAGTCCTGAATTCTGGACTTTTAGTCATTTTCTGTATTTTTTCAATAATAACACAAGAAAAGTCCATTAATAACGATCATCCTGGGCTCTGTATAAGTAAAACATGTACGGGTTTGGAGAGGAGAGAAAAGAGGGGAGAGGCGAGGAGAGAGGAGAATGTCTAATAGAGATATATCATTACACTGTTATATGTGTAATCTATTGTGCTGCCATTGAACAGCAGCAGCGTGAGTTTGGCAGTAGGCCATGCACACACACACACACACACATGCACACACACGCTGTGCCTCCAGTGGGGCAGTAATAGAGGGTGTGAGTGTATTAGTCGCTACAGTCCAAGTGTTAAGTGCTGGCCTGGTGTGTGTGAGATCGATGACAGCCGGGCAGCCCCTCATCCACACTCGCACACACATAAACACACACCGAGCTGTGACACATAGCCTGGGGTCAGGGGTCATACACAAACATCTCTGTCTCTCAAACGCACACAGACATCACCCCTCTCTACTTCTGTGTGTATATACGTATCAAAAACACTTTGTGTCTGTTACACGTACACACACACACACACACACACACACACACGTGCGCACACACAGCCATACATATACCCATCCTGTCCTGTGACCATAGGGAGGGGCCTGCTGTCAAGCGCCGGTGGTCCATCGATACTCGGGCAGTGCACTAATGCCTGCTGCCCGCTGATGGACGCTGGCCTGCCTCCAGGGACCATTATACTCACTGGGACACAGACAGACACACACATACACAAACACACATCGGTACACTAGCATGGAACACATAAACAAGCCAAGTACTTGCATGCACACACAGCACATAGTGCCTGCAAGCTCAAACGCCTCACACACATGAACGTGCAGTAGATACATGCATACACCATTGCATTTTAACGTGTGTTCATATCTTTAGTTTTCACACTGTTAAACTAACAATAATGTTGAATGCAAGTTGGACATCCAAAACATAGATGCAGCAGTGTTGTAATGAGACGTAAGGTAAAAGATATGCATACTTATGCATACAGCTGATGCTAGGCACACCTTAAAATGGGTGTTAGGATAGTGCATTATCACCGTGGTGGGAAATAATACCCTCCACATCAGCTCATAAAAATGTGATTAAATTTAAGATATGATATCCTGCAAAAGTCTGAGGACAGAAGTAGAAATGTAATGTCTTTCATGCTCGTACTATAACTCCCCCTCTCACTTTGGCTGCTCTCACTTTCCTGAAGTCTACCAAATAAGTTTGTCCGTGTGGATCAGTGACAGTACGCATCATTTGTCGTAGGGCACTGCTGCCGTAGTATTTTTTGTCATCCTGCACAAACCTCTTTCCTATCCTGAGCAGGGCGGTAGGGTCATTAGGTCACCAGCGCTCACGTGGCTAAAATCACCAGAGTGCTGCGGGATCAAGTGCTATATTCTGATCCTTGCCTTGTTATCCATCGAACCGCAATCCAGACACCATTAGTGCTACTCTTCTCTACTCTGCTGTGGCTCTTTGGTCCTTTTCTTCGTTCTCTCTTCCTTAGCACCAGACCCCTCATCTCTGCAGCTCCCTCAAATCCATCCAATTGAACACACTCTCACAGATCTGTATTACTCACAGAGAGTCAGGCTCAGCGCTTTTTTAGGTGAATTAGCTGAACAACAAATGTGCTGAAGTGTGTGAAAGAGAAGAAGATGAGAGAACAGATACCCAGGAGGACCCTACAGTGGGTGAAGTGAAGTTGGTCCATGTGCCTGATTTCTTCAGGTGTAGTCCTGTAAATCCCTTACCTGGTTACTATCACATGTAAAAATCAGCCATGTAACAATCAAAAGACAACCACCATTTTCTATGTATGGCCTATATTTGAGCATATATGGCTAACCAAGTGTTATTTATCATTCAGAGGAAACAACACCATGTTAATGTAATACATACAGATCTCAGACCCAGCCCTCATTGGACACATCTGGAGAATATGTGCACTGTCCCGACTGGGAAACGAGGGGAAAACTAACCATAAAACTAACCAATTAAAGGAAATATAATGCTGGACACATGTTGACTACAATACAGTTTATGTCTTATAGTCAGGGGGCAGATGTTTGTCAGTCCAATAATCCTAAACAGAGAAACACCTCAGGTACACAAGCAGCTTGACATCCAGTAGACTCCCATAACAGGAACTGGTGTCATTGCATTATCCCATATCTATTAAACACAGAGTCACAGCCATGCTCGTGGCTATGCGGAGCTGTGCTTAGGCGCTGCAGTGCTTTGAGCTAAATGCTAATGTCAGCATGCTAACATGCTCATAATGATGATATTAACATGCCGATATTAGCAGCTATAATGTAATGCATGCAGACATTTCCTAAATGGCACAAAACACAAAGTCCAGCAGAGGCACGTCATTATTTTTTCAGGTATTTAGTCGTAAACCTATTAGACAAGTTTAAATTTTGACCCGGAGGCAGTGTTAGATAAAAAAAAAACGTGATAAAGTCATTAAAAATCATCTGCAGGGGAAATGTCTGTCCAAATTTCACAGCAATCCATTCAAGAGTTCCTATCAAAACCACTTGTCGACCTCATGGTGGCACTAGAGGAGAAGTCAAGGGATCACCGAAGACAGTAGGAGTCATTGTCCAGGAACCCTGAATGCCTGCACAAAAACTGGAACAAATCCACGTCGTCGATGTTGAAATATTTCAGAGAATTTGTCCCAGTAGTAAATATTGTCTGCGAGGCCATGGCCTGATGTGGCTTAAGCCTGCAGGTCACAGAAGTCCCCAAACTATTAAAAACACATGCAGAGACTTTACTGTTGCATTTAGGCAACAGTTTCCTGAAGTATGGTGAACATGAGGAGTGTAGGCTATTCCTCTCAGCTGCATCCCAGCACACGTTCAGTGACCCTGCAGTCCCAGAGTTCAGCTTTCCGTGTCCATGATCTTTGTATGTCATCAAAGCCATTATGTCTATTTAATGTTTGAATATCAGAAATTACAATATAACAGGCTGTAGAAGGAAAAATGTACTTTACAGAGGATTTATTAATGATAATAAACCATAAACATTAAATAAAGCCAGTGTTGTCCTTTTAAGTGGAGTGTGTGTGTATATGCCAAAACACATATAGCACCAGTCTCACTGCAGTTGAACGAATGCCTGAATAATACATTTAATGATCGGGCTATAAGGAAATCTAACAGCAGTGTCTTTGTACGTGTTAAATTGTTCAGCATGGAACGGCATCGATCTGCACGCCTGATTATATGCTTTCATTACCAATACATTTTTTCCAGATATGTTGTGGTAATATTAAATGTTTCCTGCCTGAGAGGGCCGCTTTCATGTGTAGTAACAATTTGACTGCGAACAGGGAGTTATTATACTTTAAAAATATCACCAAATAGCATTGTGATCTCATTCAGTCCTTTGTGTCAGCAACATGGCTGTCAGCAACAGCAAAAATGAGAACTCGAGCACGGTTTTGTTCCAATATTGATTGATCTGTACTCCAAGAATTCCTCATTAGACCGGCTAATTAATACCCGACGCAAGTCTTTGTTTTATTGGCTCAGCACAATAAAAAGGGATCCCTAGAGCTCTGAAAAACCACAGTCGCATAATATAATAACATGAGGGAAAAAGGGAAAGTGTAACGAGTTCTAATAAAGCTCTTGAAGGTGTTTTGAGTATTAGATGGAAAGAATAATTATAGTTTAAAGACATTTATGTTGACGTCCTCTGTGCTGCGAAGGTGCTGTTAGTGGTTGCTCGCTTAGCGTGGAAGCCAGTCTTTCTTTTTCTCAGTTTATGGATTAAAAAAACAACAACAAAATTCCTCATTAAGCGCGACTGTAGACAACAAGCAAGGCTAGAGTTGCAGGAGAGACGGGCGGGGAGGAGACGAGTGAGCAACACAGGGAGAAGAGATGAAAACAAAGTGGAACATGATGAGCGAGAAAACAGTGAAAGGACACCTTGAGAGACAGAGAAAAGAGGGAGATGGGTCCTGACAGGAGAAGGGGGCTGTCTACAGATTTGCCTGCATCAAAACCAGGCGCCTGTGGGCATCATCACAGGACAGGCATACACACACACGAACACACACGCACACCAAATGCACACACAGATGCACAGTGATAACCCATCAGCACTGGCCAAGTGTTGTTTAATCCAACCTGACTTGCACTCGACAGAAAAAGCAAATTCACTTCCACTCACAGTCTGGAAAACGGAGCGCTCTTCACATAAATGGCAGCGCTCTGAATTACCCCGTTTACGTGTGTGTGTGTCTGTGTGTGTGTGTGAGTGTGCGTGTGTGTATGTGTGTGTGTGTGTGTGTGCCCGCTGGCTCGCACACATGCACACACTCCACAGCTCATGTTTTTATTTTTGTGATGATTTTTTCAGTGTGTTTGTGCGTGTGTGTTTACATGTATTGGTGGTGACAACCTCTTCAGCAGTACCCCCTTCATTGTGTGACAGGCAGATAGCTAGGCTGCTCTGCTCCCTATTGTTTGGGGGCTGTCATCAAACCCTGCTTGTACAGCCAGTTATACTGCCTGTCTGTGTGTGCGCGTGTGTGCATGGATGTGTGTGTGACACGGAGAGTTCGCACTTCTACATCTTCGTGTGCGCTAATGCATATACCTGAGCATGTTTTTCTGTTTGTGTGTTAATGAGTAGGCTTGTTTTTTGCAAAAACAAAACAAAACAAGCGTCCGCTGTGTTCATGAGCATATGCGCATAGGTGAGTGTGTGTTTGATTTGTTTATCTGCGCCACAATGAGAGAGAGAAGAGAAGATGAGGGCTGACAAGCCATTGTTTGACAGACTGATAGTTTGGCTGGAGCGCTCTACTGTACTCCCCTCTCCTCTCCATTGTTATGTGACTTGTCATTAAGCCCTTGTTGCCCAGTCAAAATGGGCCGGAGTGCTTGTTAGCCACAGCACTGTCATTTGTTGAGAGGAGTAGGTGAGCCTAGCACAAACACACACACACACATAAACACACACACACAGATACAAGAGGGCAGATGCACAGAGTGGGTACTGCAGATGTGAAAAATAATTTTTGCTCAGTATCTATGGTGCTCGATGTATTATTAACATTCTCATACAATACTGTTAAAAAAGACACGAGCTGTGCTGATGAAATTAGGAGTCAGGCGATGTTGAAAGAGGTAAGCTACATTGTTCAAAGAATAACTTTGGTATTATATTAGACTGTAAGAGGTGAAAAACCGGAAGGAGAATCCACTGCCAGTGTATTTTCTCTCCATCAACAGACTTCATGCACCTTCTTGGTGTTGTAAAGTTATAAAATTGCTTCATTTTATTATTTCTAATCTTTCATTTGTTAAAGTTAAAGTGAGAGTGGAGTGGAAGAGGAATTGTACCAATTCTGTCTTCAATAGAAATAAGAAAATCCCACTTTAGTTTAACCAGAAGTAGTCTTTAAGTTTGTGAGCAAAAAAAAACACATTTTATTAGATGTTTAGATTGTTTGTGTTGTTGTTATTGTTTTCTTTCTCCATGTGCTGCTTAAGATTCATATTAATGTCTGTGTAGACGTATGCAGAGAAGATTGTTATGGCTAACTGCACGTCGGAGGTGCTCGCACCTCTTTAGTCACAATGTGGCAAGCGATCTGATTGGTTGATCCAACTCCTGTCAGAGGGGTGGCTTTGAAACAGACAGACAGACAGACAGACAGACAGACAGACAGACAGACAGACAGACAGACAGACAGACAGACAGACAGACAGACAGACAGACAGACAGGCCAGTATCCCTCTCTGGTCCATTTCCTGCGTCAGGACGGGACGAGAACAAACAGGTGACATCACTTCCTGCTGAGGACAATCACACAGGAACAGGCCAGGAGCCTCCAGAAGTGCTGTCATCGCCATAACAACCCTGAGCACAGCCAAGAACACACACTTACAGTACACACACACACACACACACACACACACACACACACACACACACACACACACACACACACACAAACAACACTATTGTTAGCTCCAAACTGTCAATAAGCTGAGTTTATTGACATAATTTTGAAGCATTGTGTTTCTGTCTGTCTGTGTGTCTTTTTCCCGATCTGACTTCCTGTTCTATCTGCCTCTTATTTAGCCCGTTTCAGTGTGTTGGGTTTCTCTTTCAGTTGGATACACAGTTAATTTCATCACTTATCTCTCTCCTCCTTCTGCTTCATGCTGCAGTGAATGTTATGTGGTGTCAGTTTTTACAGTTTAATCTTCATCAGCAAAAGCACAACAGTCTGAATCTGCTGGAAAACACTGACATGCGAAATATTTTGACAAACCGCCTTGAGAGTAGCGTTTGTGGGTGACCTCGGGGTCTAAGATGTGTTCTTATGTTATTGCTGTGTGCCCTCTTCAGATGTGGCTGTCATCCGGTCTCCGTCTGTCCTTTCATTTCTTACCAAGTCTCTGCTACCAAATGAAACAGTAACCTTTGCTGTCCCTGTGCGTACATCACTGTAAAGTAGCACACTTTACTGTACATTTAAAAACCAAAAGCTAAGACCTTGTGGAGGTCCAGGGAGAGGAGGCCTCAGAGGGCCACAGTGCTGCTCCACCACACCTGCAGTACCCTCTCTGACCTGAAGGTGGGAGCAGTGGCTGCAGTATGACAGCTCTGCTGCAGCAGAGGAAGACCTACAGCACACAGCAGCTCCTGCACAACTGTCTACTTTTCTTGTTTGAGTACAAACAAAACATACAATGGGAGGGAATTACAAAGCGTAACAATCTTATGCAAGTATCCGAGTTATTTATTGTCTTCCTTTATTATTTAAGTTTGTTTTTACTCATATGTGGCTGATGTAGGATTTAATGGAGTGTACTCTCTTTTGTTTTGTTTTTGAGCTGACCTGTCCTGTTCCTAAGGGCCTATTCTATTCTATTCTATTCTATTCTATTCTATTCTATTCTATTCTATTCTATTCTATTCTATTCTATTCTATTCTACTTTAAGCTATTTTGTTTCCCAGGAGTGACGTATAGGCCAAAAAAAGGGTACAGTGAACAGTTGATTACACATTGTCACTCTCCATGTATTTGCCTTGATGTGCGCTCTTATGTGCGCTCTTAATTGATTGACCCGTTGTTATGGATCGCCTTGTGCTCGGCACCAGTCAATACTGCCAGGTCTTAGTTTTCCTGGCTGAGAGGGGGAGAGGGAGAATGGGGAAGACAGACAGACAGACAGAGAGACAGACAGAGAGAGAGGGAAGATATTGATCAGGTGCCGTGAGCATCGAATTCCACGTTTACCTGACCTTCCAAACTGCTGGCATCATCACCATAGTACGCTGCTGATGTTCATTCCTCTCTCGCTTTCTTCCTGCCTTCCTCACTTCACTGTCCTTTTGTCTCAGCCCCGTGTGGATTTGTGTATGTGTGAGCGTGCGTGCGTGTGTGTGTGTGTGTGTGTGTGTGTGTGTGTGTATGCATGCTTGAGCTGCAGATAAAGCCTAAATTGAGCTGTTTTGATTGTTCACTGAGAGTGCCTGCAGCACAAGCCCCCTTGGCTGAGGAACACACACACACGCACACACACACACACACACACACACACACACACACACACACACACACACACACACACACACACACACACACACACACTTCCTTACATTCAGCCTCTTTCCAGTCACTCTGCACTCCCTCTCCCCTGCTTTTTTATTAAGTGGTGTTGTCAACAGAAGTGAAAATTCTTTTAATTACCAGTCAGAATAACTTTCTGTCTTTGGAACGAAGCGGGCTACACGTTAACACCAAACTCTGAAATAAGCCTCCTGCTTCACTTAATGTCTCACTACCGCTAATCCGGGTTTACAGGTCTTGTTTTTTGGGGCTAGATTAGCTTTAGGCCTAACTATAGGGAGGTTGTTCTGTGGAAGGTGACTTGGAAAAGACATTAGCATAAGATTAACTCCACCAAGGTTTTCCTCAACTGAAGATGTGTAGTCGAGTGGTTGTCAAGAATGTCTTTGTCTAATTCATGTGAAGATTTAATAGAAACATTGATCAAATTGTCCATAGTACTGTAGTATTATTCATCTGCAAATGGAGGGATCACTTGTAATATAGTGGTTATGTAAGTTAAAAAAAATACTTGGATGACTAGAGGTGGAGGCCCTGATCTGTAGCCCAGATTCATAGAGTTATTCATACATATATAATTTGTTGTGAGGTAAAGATACATAAGAAGTAGCAATCAGTGTGGTGAAAGAAGGCCAGAAATTATGAAAAAAAAAGAACAGAGGGCTTTGTACACTTAGGTCCAATGCAAGTATTTAATGATAAAGTCAAGCTTTTGACCACATTTTACTCCAATAAAGGTCCAGTGACTGAACCTGGCTTTATCATTAAATGCCTGCATTGGACCTCAGTGTGCAGAGCCTTCCTCTCTCCGTAGTTTTTGAATATAATAAAATATAAGCAATGTCATCCTCGTGCTCAGCAGAGGTCTCCCATGGGAATCCGTTTGCTCGTGTCCCAGATGTACAAGAGATGCATTGGCATGTCTGGTTTCACAGGGATTTAAGAGGGGAAATACATATTTGTTGATTTGAAAAGGGAATGAACCTGAACCAGAGTCCAATGATACCATACAATTATGCAAATGCACTCCTAAAAACAAACTGCACGCAAATGATTTGGCAGAAACGCTTTGGGAGAGCGAGAGGTGTGTATGCGTGCACACGGATGCTGGCATGCAAAAACAAATGTACCGGACATTGTTCTGCGGCTGTAGACACACACACGCACGCACACGCACACACACGCACACTCCAGGGATGATGTCTGGCTAGGTGGATAAAGTAGTGCTATTGTAATTCGATAGATGGCTTTCCCTAAGATAATCTGCCTTAAACAGATGATCATTTTGGGAGTAGATTTGATTGATGTGGGACAGGCAGAGAAAGAACAAGAGGGAGAGAGAGAGAGAATATGCATTTTTGAGTCTGTGTGTGTGAGAGAGAGACAGAAAATTAAAAGGGTACGTATGGTGAAGAACATTATTTTGTGCCAGCTGGACTCTAAATGATGCTCAAACTGGGACTTTGCTCTCTCCCTCTGTCTCCCTCTGTCTCCCTCTGTCTCTCTGTCTCTCTTCATGTTGTCATTGTTCATTTGACCAACCACCACTTTCCATTTTTCCCTTGTTTTCTATACTCTTTTTATAGCATTTGTGATGGCGCGGATGTTTGACTCACCTCATTTCAAAAACTTTGCACGCATTGTTGCAGCACTAATACACGTCTTGTTTCATGATCTGTAAGATATATGTGTAATTTAGGTTAGCTGATGGCTAAATGCAGCCCGGCAATGCTTTGAATATTGGATTGCTGAAAAAAAAATTACTAACAGACAGTTGGTTTTTATAGGGTCAGTTCAACTAAATCACAAAAATGATGTTCTCTAATTTGTTCCCTGTGTATACACAGATTCTGGTTTGTTTTGTTTATTCTATCTGCATGGCTACATTACATTAGACGTAAGTGAGAAAATCAGCTTTTTCTAATGCGGGAGATTTGACCTCTTAAGAAGTCTTACCCCTGTTAACCTTAAAAATCCACTATTCACAGTACTCATACAGTAGCTCATTTCTTTGTCTGTGTTGTACCAATTTCCTGTCTTTCTCCTCATCATCCTCTCTGGGACACATTCTTCATCCTTATTTAACATCCATTCACCCACTGTAGCTGAGACCAGCACGTGTGGTCACTTTGCCCTAAAAAAATGCAAGAATTAGGGCTGACTCGTACCCTGTTGCTATGCAGTCTGTGCTGACGGATGTGACTGAGCTCTCTCTGCTTTCACAGCCGTTTGTGCTTATTATTATGCAACCTTTTGCTATGAGCTGAGAAAAGGAGCAAACAGATCAGCGTCAGCCCCACTTCCCCCCACTTTTATGCTGTTTACACAGTTCATTATTAGAAGGTAGGTCAGCTCAATTTATGTCAGTTATTAATGCTAAAATACCCTCTGCTTCTCGTGTACTTCTAAACCAAACTCCATTCTAAAAATATGTGTTTTATGGTAGGGCTGCATTTTTACACCATAAACACTTAGTTACACCATCACTAAAACTCTTTTCTGATTCGCTTCGACCTACAGGCACGATCGGCACACATCACTCGCCCTGTAACATCACTGTCTAACATGCGATGAAGTGTCTGCCACAGAGGTATTGACAGGCCAAGTCCCACCATTTACCATTTCCAGCCTCTCTGTGGATGACCCGAAGCACTCGTTTTCACCCTCGAGGGGGCGTAGTCTTCCTCACGACGGGGAAGTGACGTGTGCCTGCTCTCATGTATCACCCTCTCATCCCTTCTTACAATCCAAGTGGCCTTTCATTTGCTGAAAAAGGGAGACATTGTGAGTGGAAAAAAAACATCTGTCTTCTCTTCCTTCCTTCTGCTTACTTCCCAACTGCAATGCATTTTGTGTTTTCCCCCCCTGCTCTTGTTCCTGCCCCCCACCCCACCTCTCTCTCTCTCTCTCTCTCTTTCACTCTTTCAGTGTCTTCCTGCCCCTCTCTCCCAACATAATCCTCTGCTCAAGCCCCTAGGTTGCCTTAGAAACATCAATAACATTCCTGCTTGACAACATCTTAGTGCATTAAAGTGGTCGTAGGGAGGCTCGGCCCAACAGAGGCACACGTGTGCGCACACACACTCACACACACACCTACACACAAACACACACACACACACACACACACACACACTGAAAGCCATCACTAGGATTCCCATAAAAATCACAAAGACTGTCGTGTTTGAGTTACAGAAAAAGGAAAACACATCAGGAAGGTTAGATTTAGTTGAATATATAATGCACAGAGATGTGGTGATGATCAGGAGTTAGGACCCCCCCCTCCCCGCTGTAGCAGTCGTCCACTCTGTGACCCTGAACTCTGACCTCCTTGTGTACGGAGTGGAAGGTCTTAAGGCTGCAACCATTGATTAGCTTCGTTATTGATTGGTCTGAATGTTATTGTCTGTTAGTTGTTCAGTCTATATAATGTCAGAAGATGGTAAAGAATGCACAGTTTCCTAAAGCCCAACATGACGTCATCAGATGTCCGGTTTCATCCTTCCAGCAGTCCAGAACTGATTTATATTCAGTTTACTATGCAATAAAGCCAAGGACACATCGCAAATCCTCACACTGGAGAGAAAAATGAAAATGAAAAATGCTCATTGATTATTAAAATTGTTGCCGACTCATTTTCTGCTGCTTGACTAATTGACTCTTTGTTTCGGCTTTAGAAAGTTTCCCTCTGGGGATGAACACATTTGTTCCACTTGCTTTTTTATTCAGCGGACGTTTAAAAATGGCTCTCATCTGAATACGTCTTGAACTACGGCTCAACTCATGTACTGATGTAATTTAGGACGCTCTTATGGTCAGGTGATGAATTTGAGAGGAAAATGTCGACTTTCACCAAGAGCTGGAGGAGTTCCCGATGCTGCCTCAGTGGTTTTAATAAACCTTTCGGGAAACCTTTCAGTTCGACATTAAGAGGGAAAATAATTAAAGTACTTTGGGTGTTTGGCTGGCAGGCTGGGGTCTCTCTGTTTACAAGTTCTCCCTGTGTTTGCGTTGTTTCCTCCACAGTCCAAAGACATCCAGGTTAATCAGTGACTGTAGGTGTGAATGTGAGCATGGCTTGTTGTTTGTCTCTCTGTGCAGGGTGCATGCTGGGATTGGCCACAGCCCCCCGAGCCTGCAGAGGATAAACAGTTATAGTTATTGGGTGGCCTGTATGGTGGTATTTTTACATGCATTACCAATATTTCCACTCAGCATCGTTAAAAAAGTTCAGTTAAATAAAGTACAAGGAAGTAATTTCTGCAAGACTGCAGCATGATGCTGGACTGCTTTTTCCTTTATTGTTGCACTCTGAGGAGGATGTGTGTGTGTGTGTGTGTGTGTGTGTGTGTGTGTGTGTGTGTGTGTGTGTGTGTGTGTGTGTGAGAGAGACAGAGTGACAGTATCCGCTAGAGTCCACTCTCGGCTTAGAGTAACATCACTTTCTGTCTCTCTGTCACTTTTTCTCTGTCTGTCTCTCTCCCTCCCGCCCTCTCTCTCTCTCTCTCTCTCTCTCTCTCGCTCAGTCCATCTCAATTAATACTCTCCCACCTCCCTTCGAGGGCCTATTATACATTAGCCCTCTAAATCGAATCTCATGGAAATTGCCAGGGAGACTAACGCTGCCAGTTTGACTGACACGCCGCCGGATTTGTATTCAGCGCGAAGTACGGCCGAGCACCTACACATGCGAAATTACATACACGGACGCATGAACACACTCGAGCGGTCAGCCGCGTCCTCGCTACGCCGCTGAACATGAAAGAGAGCAGTTTGGACACAAGCACACGCTCACATATGCATGCAGCGGACTGAGCAGCGGGCGCTGCTTTTGGATGCACGTAGATAATTTAATGTCACACATGCTGTACAAGGGCAGAGAGAGCGTGTGTGCATACGTGTGTGTGTGTGTGGGGGGGGGTGATAACGATGCTCTCTCATGGTGGCGGCGGCTGCAGATTGTTCCATTGACAGACCTGTCATCATCCCAGTCAAATTATTCTGATTGGCTGCTGATTTCCTGATGGAGTCCCTCTGTGTGTGAGCGTACGTGCGTGTGTGTGCGTGTGTTTGATTGAGAGCCTGTGTGCTTGCATTCTTGCATATGGGATGTGTGTGTGTGTTTGTGTGTGTGTGTGTGAGAGAGAGAGAGAGAGAGAGTGTGTGTGTTGTGTGATTTCTTGATGGAAGCCCCGTTTCATCATCTGTTGCCATTCCCACCTGTCTCCACGGTGACTGTGCTGTGTCTAATCACTTGATGTGATTTGTGTTGGTAAAACAACGCACCTTCCTCTGATGAGGGCCTCCCCCCTGGTGTGTGTGCGAGTGTGTGTGTGAGTAGGTGTGGGTGTTTGATGCAGGCTCCCTTCGGGGCTTCCAAATCAACATTGTCAAGATCCCGCTGTCCCATTATACAGAGACAAGCCTTTTTGTCTCTCTCTCACTCACGCACACACACACACACACACACACACACACACACACACACACACACACACACACACACACACACTCTCCAGGCCAGATACATGCTGAATTTCTTGTAAAACACTGTACAGTTGTCCTGTGAAGCAATCAGGACAGATTTTTATACCATCCCAGTTTTACTTAACAGTTATATGTTGGTGACTTTCTCTCTCTCTCTTTCTCACACACACACACACACACACACACACACACACACACACACACACACACACACACACACACACACACACACACACACACACACACACACACACCTTGTGAGTGCTTTAGTCAGACAACCACATAATGGGCTAAAGAGGTACACGAAACAGATGGTTTTCCAGCTAGCCGCCTCGCTAATGCTAATAGGACATGTCACACGGGCAGAGAGGGGAAGAAAGAGGGTGAGGGAGATAAAGAGGGAAAGCGGAGTTGGGAGAGATATTAACACAGGGACAGAAAGTGACAGACACAGACAGCCAGCATGGAAAATCTGCGTTTGAAATTTAATGAGGAGAGAGGTGACGGAGTCGCCGCAGAGCGGGAGTGGGCTCAGAGGAGAGGTGCTTCATGAAAACAGGGCTTAAAGTAGCTAAAACACTCAACTGACTGCAAACTCTGTCCTCACCTTAAATACACATATCATGATCTAAATCACATCTTTTAGGAAAATATATATTTTTTTGCTTAATTACTTTGACGTAGACGGTCAGTTGAGTCAAAGTGTTTCCATTTTCCTGCTTCAAACTGTTGTTATTGTATTGGAATTTAAAAATCTGACCTCATGATTTGTGACACTTTTTCCATTTTTGTGAAAATGTTACTTCAGTGTTGTGTCATTGTCATCTTGTGTTTCCATTATTTTGTCTATTATGACTCACTCGGTGCAGAGGGGTGTACGAGGACTCTGTTGAAGGTTGAAGGACAACAGGAATTAGGAATAAAAACCCAAAAAGTCATAGGACAGGACATGAGATAACTGCATCTTTCCACTTTCCTCACACTGTCAACACCTCTCCCACCCCTACACCCACACCTCCACCCGGGAGACTGTGTCGCCAATCTGTGCCAGGCTGTGAAACATTAGCGCCATGTAATATTCAACAGGACTAAGTCAGGCTTTTAGCATCAGGCGGGTTTAGGCTCTATATGTTTAGAGGCGCGCCTGCAGCAAGAACAATCTGATCATCTAACAAGCGAGAGCTTTCTCGGCTCAGGATGGCGTTTGATGTCTGCGCGCCGCTGTGTGTGCCACGCTTTTGTGTGTGTGCGCTCTTAAAGTGTGCCGCCATAAAAGATGCTCTGTCCTTTTCAACTAATCTGAGAGGGTTGAAAAGTGAGATGCAGAAACCATGTGTTGAATGAAATGGTTGTGTTTGCCTCTCAGAGCTGCAGACGTGTGTGCTTCTTCAGTTTCCTGGTTTGGTGTTTGTGTTTGTGGGAGCAGGAGCTGAGCTGTGTATTCTGTGGAAGAATACAACCACCTCTGACACACGCACGCGCACACACACACACACACACACACACACACACACACACACACACACACAAACATCCCTCCTGCTACATGTCACAATGCAGCGTGCTTCTTCCTTCAACAATAACCCGCAGAAAGCCATTCACAGCCTTCAGAAACATTGTACTTTAGCAGAGGACAACGCGGGCTGATAACTCAGGGTTAAATTTGCTACAAACACTTGAAAACAGTACAAATACATAATAAATCAAGCACACAAATAGCGCATTCTCTCCTTGCTTTGGCATAAACAGTTGGAGATAAAACAGCTAGCAAACAGCACAGACTGAACCACCAAACTTTCCTCTTGATTCTGCTTATCTTGTTTTCTAACCTTCGTCTCCTCCTCTGCTCGCCCTCTTTGTCTGTTTCCGGTGGACTTGAAGCTCATACAGTTCTCCCGGCCTTCTACGCTTCTTGATGTTCCCTCCATTCTTCCATCCCCTCCCGAATATTTGGGACCTCCTCTTCATTGCGTAATGAACAGTCAGACAGTGAGAGAAAGATGCTAATTATGAAGCACTTTGGAGACAACTCTGGATAAAATCATGTCATGTTTTCTTAGTCAGTTGATTGTTTAGCAGCTAAACAAGACATTCATCTGCAACTTAAGTGATAATTGACTTCTTTTTCAAGCAAAAATAACAAACATTTGCTGGTTGCAGCTTCTGAAATATGACTCCTTGCAACTTTCCCTGGCAAAACAAAATAGGACATTGAGTGACGTTACCTGGTGCTTTTAGTAACTGGACATTGGGCTTAGGACGGTTTGGTCGTGTGTCATTATTTTTTGTGCACATTTATGACTGAATGCACGAGGACTCCCCGTGGTGGTGGCTGTGTGAGTGGTTCAGCTGTACATGCAGGAAATATCTGCCAAACAAGATGCTTGATAAATTTCACTGGTTATATTTTTGTTTTGAATGTGAATGAAATGAAATGCATTTCACCATACTTGTAGTATTTGCAGTATATTCTCCTGTCGCTGTCTCCGACATTTCATCTTTGTCCTCTTTCCTCTGTGCCTCCCTCCTCTGTTTCCCTCCCTCTCTCCTCTACAGTTCACACTTGTTTCATTACCTACTGACACTTATAATCTGCGAGAGCAGCCAGGTCTCTCTTACGGGCACCTATCTCTTTATATTTTTCTATCTTTTACTGGCTTTATCCACCTACCACACCACGCTCACTCACATATATTCTCTTCCTGACATTCTGAATTCACTGCTCTGGTAAACTGTTAAACCTACCCACGCCATCTAACCTCGTGTTAATCCACCATCTGACTCTTCTCTGCCTCTCTTCCTGTTGCTCATCCCTTTCTGGCAAACAGCAGCTCTTGAATAATTGCAGTGAGGAAGAAATTTTCAATGCATATGTGATGGGCTCTCTGAAGCATCTCTCTCTCTCTCCCTCTGAAAGTCTATCCCTTCTTCTTAATCCTACCTTGTCTAACTGAAGAGCCCAATTTCAGACACACACAGACACACACTTGCGCACAGGCTACACACACGCTCACAATTTGGATGAAAGCAGCTGACTGCAAGAGGAAATGCATAGGGAGAGAAACTTATCTCTCAGTGGCACTATGTCACTCGATACACACACTCAAACGTCAACTGTTCGGCAGCAGCTACTTCTTTATACACAATACCACATGCACACAAATGCACGCATATCCAGGCGCCGCACATACAGCCATTCACATACATTCGCAGGTCAATTGCTGTTTGTAACACGACCTTAATGAGAAGTGGTTTTCTGTATAACAAAACACTTGAGTTGTTGATCATTCAGTGTGCCCATACATCTGTTCGGCAGTGTGTGTGCGCGTGTGCACGCGTGTGCGCAGTGGCGTCGGTGTGTAGGTGTGTGTATGCAAGATCACACATTATGTGGAGTGTTTTAACACCGCCGTGATTAGTGCAGTTATGTGTTGTCAAGTGGGAGGAATCGCTTCCATTTCTAAAACGGCACAAACATAACGATGTTTGCGCACACACGCACGCACACCGACAAGCACGCACACGCGCGACAACAATGCATCCCACAGAGGGGTGTTTGAGAGGTAGTGTGTCCCGCTCGCTGGACAAATAATACAGATAAACCTGAACGCCGGTATGTGGCTGTGTGTGCGCGACCAGCTCACATCTCAGTCTTACATCAGTTTTAGGATGCATATACACACACACACACACACACACACACACACACACGCAGTCACCTCTCATTCCTCTTACTTAATCCCCCCCCTCCAGCTGTGCAATCATAATTTAAAGGTGTTGTCTGTATAATTTCTGTGGATTATGTGATTAGGAAGCTATTGTGGCAGATTAATGTGTGAATGAGGTTAACCCGTGATGAAATGGCTTTTGTCAGCCTGTGCCCTCTGTAGCGCATTGTAATGCTCTGTCCTTGTCCTTTTGTCTGTGTGTGTGTGTGTGTGTGTGTGTGTGTGTGTGTGTGTGTGTGTGTGTGTGTGTGTGTGTGTGTGTGTGTGTGTGTGTGTGTGTGTGTGTGTGGAAGCGAGAGACAGGTGTAGGCCAAAGCCTTCTAATCTTTAGCCACCATATTTATTTATGATCATATGTCTCGATTTATTTCGTTAATGTGTTAGTCCAGTTTAACCCTCACCTTACTTAAACTCTCCTCCCCTCATCCCTTCTCCTCTTGCCTCCCCCTCTGTTTTCAACTCCTCACATGCACTCAATGGAGAGAGACTGGGTGACAAAGACACAGCTCAGAGCAAGAGCCGTGGCCTGATCTAGACGGGGCTCTAAAGAGAGGAGGCATGGCTGTGGCAGAGCCTGGAGCCAGCTGTCACAAATACAACATTTAATAGTGTCTCTCTTTCTCTCTGTCTCTCTGGAGCTGGTCTGCTGTCGGCTCAGGTCATTCCAGATAGGACTCTATCTTAGGATGATCTCAGTGACAGCACCCACTTTAGACTAATCACTCCATTTAGACTGGAGTGGCCCTGAGGTGGGAGGGAGCGAGAGAAAGATAGAGAGAGCGAGAGAGGAAGAGAGGCAGAAAAGAGAGAGAGATGACAGAGATGAACAGTTACTACCCTGCAGGAGGAGAAGGAAATGAGGGAAGATCTGAGCGAGGGCCGCGAGTTGTTGAGAGAGTGAAAGAAGCGGCAGACAGATACCGAGTGAGAGAAAAAGCGAGATGGCAAGCAAGTTAATTTTAGGGGCCGCCTGTGAAGCATAATAATTGTTAATTGAAATGAGGAGTGTTTTGCTAACCTTGGGGTATTTGTGTGAATGTGTATGTCTGAGTCTGTTTATGCAGGCTTAACTATTTGTCAGCAGTAAACAGGAGAAAGAGCATGTGCTTTAAAGTTGAACTGTCAGCTGGCTGTCAGCTGGCTGGAGGTGTCACTGCCAGAGTCTGACAATTGTGATTGACTTACCTGTGCAGGTTGTTTCAAGTCAATGTAGAGAAATATCAGCTCTTAGCAATGGCATGATGTCGACCAATCATAAATGACGAACGCGAATGAGATTTCAGTAATGAAGTGAAAAGGCAAATGTTGGTCTGATAGGGTCTCTTAAAAACTTAGCTTCTCTTACCAGTAACACGCTTATGGAAATTAGCGTCACTACTGCGATGATATTATCCTGACAAACGATCCAGCTGACTTCACATGCTTCACGTTAAACATGCTCGTGCATACAGACATAGATTCCCTCTGCTCTGAAATGAACTAGTAGCTGCAGCAACCTCAAAGGGTCAAACCTGAAACTCCAGTGGGTTTTCTTACTTTTATATGCAGTCAAGTGTGCAGTTTCAGGTGCTGACGTGATTGTTTTTGGAAATATGACTCATGATACGCAGTCTCTAGAGTATATGAGTCAACTTTTTCCCACGGTGTAGTCTTAAAACGGCAGAAATCACTATAAATCGTAATCATATTGTAATTCATGAAGAATCGCAATACATATCGACCCAAGTGACGTGATAGTAGTACTTTGTCTGTGGCTGACAGTATCAGTTTGTGCTGAATGAAAAGTAGTTTTTCGCTGAAAATGAATTAGCGCCTTCCAAACATTTAGGAGCGACAGTCTATGTAGTCACCAGCCTTCAAGATAATGATTCAACAGGACATGAAATAGCTGCAGAATACTTGCACATGCGCCGACTACTGCATTGAAAGTACCCTGTGATCCCTGTGGAACCGTGTATTCACTGAAGCCCAGTGTGTGTTTGTGCATGTTTGAGGTCTTTTTACTGTACGCTAGCTAATAATGTACAATGGCTCGCTCTCTCCCGTGTGCGCCCCCCGTCCTCTCTCTCTCTGTGTTCAGATAACCTCCACCTGTCACTCCTTGTCCTCCGCCTCTCCTCTCCCATTCTTCCATCTCTCCTTCCATCCGTTCATCCCTGGGTGTCCCTATTCATCCGCAGTGATGGATTTGGTCCGACTTGCCTTTGCCTTTCAATGTGGGCGAACGCGTGCGCGCACGAGCACGCACGCACACAGACTTTGTGTTCGCCACCCATTTACCTGACTCAATGCCTCTATTCTCTGGCTCTAAATTGACCGTTGGCTGGACAGATGGACGGATGACCCACGGTGGTCCCTCTCTCTTTGCTCCCTCTCTCTCACATATACTAACAGACGCACACAATAAATATACCCCATAGAGTTCCTTCAGGAACACAAATACATATTCAGAACACACTCTTTATTTCCTGTATAACTCTGTCTCTGACTGTTTCTTTGCACAGCTTCAGTTTAGTGGGTTTCAGGGTTTCTTTCTTTCATTTCCTTTTGCACTATGTTAAAGTTTCATAGTTGTATTTATCGTGTGAGGTGCAGTCTTTATGTCATTAGGCCTAATTCACAATAAAAACCCAACTTTCATCAGAATCTGACTCAGATTCAGGACCAGAAGCAGTTGCATTAGCTGAATATGCGCGCACGCACGCACGCACGCACGCACGCACGCACGCACGCACGCACGCACGCACGCACGCACGCACGCACGCACGCACGCACGCACGCACGCAGGCACATGAGGTTTTCATCACTTGTGGGGACATTACATAGACTTACATTCATTTCCAGGAGAATTACCCTAACTCTAACCACTATTTGCCTATTCCTAACTCTATACCTAACCTAACCTTACCTAATCCGTAACCCTATCCTCAGTCTTCACCATAAAGTGTAATGATTTAAATTGTGGGGATCTATATTTTGTCCCCACAATGTGACTGTGTAAACAGGTTTTTGTCCCCGCAATGTGAGTAATTCATGCGTATACACACACACACACACACACACACACACACACACACACACACACACACACACACACACACACACACAAATATGTGTGTGATATGATATGTATGCAGCACTAAAAACAAAGAGTGGAGGGTACAAATATAGATAAACAACTTAACAAAAGTAAGCAAAAATAAACATAAAGCTATTATGTTCATGCAAGTAAGTATGAAAGCACATTTGCTGCATCTATTGTTTCATTATTGATCAATCAGCCACTTATTTTCTCAAACTGTTCAGTCTTCAGAATATCAGAAAGTAGTGAAAAATGCCTCTCACAGTGTCCCGGCTGATGGGCTGAAGGCTGATGATATATTTCTAAATATCCTTCTTTCAGTCCAGCCAGCAGTCAAAAAAACAAAAAGCAGCAAATCCTCACATTGGTCAAGCTGCATCCAGGGAACGTTTGGCAGGTTTAATTAAAAATTGCCTTAAATAAGCAGATTTTCAAATTAATTTTTTAGATCACTAATTGATGAATGACTCATTTAGCACTACAACAGACATAAATCAACAGCCGAACATCAAACTTACAGTGTTTGTACTCAGGTCACTGATATCATCTGCTTGCTTTTGCACAGTGCATAATATTTACCCTGCACAGAGAGATCTATAAGGTGAGAAGCCGACTGCATCTCTGATATGCCTATGAAAGCTCTGGCCTCAGCATGGCATGCATTTGCTGAGCTCTTGTATCATACATAACTGTGGCTTTGTCAACAGTCTGCGGGCCAGATCTTTTCCATCTGAGGTTAATCCTACAGAGAGAGAGGGATCCCAAACCTGAATATTACCACAGCTCAAATCTCACAGTCAGACGCCACTACTCACATCTCACACCTTCACACAGAGGGGTTTGCATGTCAAGATAAGTGGAAAAGGTAAAGAGAGACAAACACACTCCTGTGCAGCACGCTGAATGACAAATACACACACACGCACGCACAATACATGCCCGTATAAACACGTATACATGCACACAGATAGATCCATTCAGAGGAAACACACACGTACAGTATGCACACACACAGGCGTGCGCACACACACACATGCTCAGACACACACTGGCAGCGGAGCTCATCTGTGTGGTATCTGCTCTCTTCTCTCTGCAGTAGGCAGATAAGTGCCATAGTCAAACCAGCGAGGGAGAAACACTGTACTAGATAGGCCCTGCAGCAGCACTCCATACTCCCTGCGGCGGCTCTGTGCGTGTCTGTGTTTGCAGGGACTGAAGCAGAAACGTATTTTGAAATTTACCGAAATCCTCCTTCCTGAATTTTAATGTAAACTTTAAATTAAAGTCGCAATTTAAACAGGAAAGTACTTAGAGACGAGTTCATTGTATTCTACCGTGAGTTTGAAGTCTGCCTTGTTTCCTGGATGTGTTCACTGAGAAGCAAAGTGATGAGCTCAGCTGATTGAGGTCAGTAAATAAGAAGTCCTTTTTTTCAATTCATTCAAAAAGTCCTTCTTAAGCTTGTTTTGCTCTTTGGTGACACAGAAGCATCACTGACCTGGTGTTCTGCCACAGACACAGTGAAACTGTCCCCATCGTTTGTCTTACAACCCCGATACCAAACGCAAATAAAATCAGGATGCAATCATTTGCAGATGACCCAACAGAGGTTTTACAAAGTCTTCCTGATCTCCTTTATCCAATCATGTGTTCACAAAGTCGTGAACCTCGCTCCATCCTCGCTTGTGAATGACTGAGCCTTTCCAGGATGCTCCTTTCATACCCGATCATGATACTCTCACCTGTTACCAATGAACCTGTTTACCTGTGGAATGATCCAAACAGGTGTTTTTGGAGCGTTCCACATCTTTCCCAGTCTTTAGCTGCTCCTGTCCCAACGTGTTTGAAATGTGTTGCTGCATCAAATTCAGAATAAGCATTTAGTTACAAAGGTAAGAGGTAAAATATTAAATACATTGTCTTTGTACTGTTTTCATTTGAGATGTCAAGAAAAGATAAGCAAATGATCACATTCTGTTTTATTTCTTTTTCACACAGCGTCCCATCTTTTTTGGAATCAGGGTTGCATTCCCAACATAACTCTCTATCTTACAGTAAACATCAAATCGTTTAGAAAATATACATCTTTAAATCATTGTTCACGCTCTCCTGAACACTGTCTCAGTCCTGTGTTTTCTTCTGTCCGAGCCGCTTGTGTCCTCCCTCCCTGTACCTGACTAGCATGACATTCTTTCATGTTTTGGTTATGGCACCTTTCAGCAGAGAGCAATGCAGCACTTTTGCACAAAATCATACAATCTTGTGCATTTCAAATCATATGTGCACAATTCTTCATAGCCCCAAAAACGGTTTGGCCGTGCTCCAATCATAAAACCTTTTGTGGTTCCAGTCTTTTGTGCGTAGAAATGGGCCCTACATTTCTGTGTCCCACCCTGTTGTGCCCCTCTCTGTGACGTCCATCTTATTTAGCCCCTTTGCTGTACTCTGCCTGACTATCCATATCTCCCCTCATTATTTGTATAATCATGTGTTTACTGTCTGCACAAGGATTAAAGGGACGACCCCAAGCTGCTAACAACCGATAATGAGACTGAACTCAGTAATAGCCAGATAACTGGTTTGCTGTTTTATGGCCTCATCTTTGTTTTGTCTCTCTTTAGCCTTTGAGCTCTGTGTCAACACAGTTGCATAATTTGACTCTGGCTTATTACCAGATTTGTTCGATTTAACCCTCCTAGACTAGAAACAATACGTACACTTTTCTGTTCCGGCCGCTTGAAAAGTGCAGCACTAAACCGGAGCAGTGGCTGATGAACTCTGAGAGCATCATTTTGTTCGGTGTGTTACAGCTGCTGACGGACAAAATATCATTAAAAAAAGCTGCTTCCTGCAGTAAAATGGCTCCATTCGGTTTGGTTCAACCTGTGTCCTGATCTGGCATTGAAAGCCTTTGAAACTGACTCCTGAAAACAACACAAAGTAAAGATTAAAGTTCTCTTTTTCCCACTGCGATGCTTTTTTTTTTTTTTTTTTAGGACATTGCTGAAAAGCTTCTTCCTGGACAGCAGCAGCACATGTGAACCTCTTTGATTGTTCCTGTCCAGGATTCAGTCTGCCTCTGTGCATTTGTGTGACCTGATGTGGTATCATACAGTGGAGCACTGGTCTGAAGAGCTCCATTGATCTGTACACTGACCGATAGACCCAAAGACTGCTGCAAAGCCCTCTGGGTAATAATAAAAAAAAAAGTGGCAGCAGTTTATCTCCTAGCAACATACAGTAACATCATCCTGGGGTCGTTCTTTCTTCTTTCTGTCTCTTCTTTCTTTCCTTCTCCCTCTTGTATTTTTTTTCTGCCTCCTCAGACCCAACAAACACTTGAGTAGACTCCCTTTGACTGCCACTACTCCCTGTGTGTGTGTGTGTGTGTGTGTGTGTGTGTGTGTGTGTGTGTGTGTCCCTCAGGGGTCCTTGTGCATGTCCATCTCTGTGCTTTCTACCATGCAGGATAAAAGCCTTTCAGCTGTGACTGCTGCCAAATCAGCCCCTGCCACACCACCGCAACTCCACTCCAGCACCAGTTAACTATCACACTGCTGTCATTAGAAACAGTGTGTGTGTGTGTGTGTGTGTGTGTGTGTGTGTGTGTGTGTGTGTGTGTGTGTGTGTGTGTGTGTGTGTGTGTGTGTGTGTGTGTGTGTGTGTGTGTGTGTGTGTGTGTCGAACGAGAGAGAGAGAGAGGTGTAGAGGATGAGAGAGAGAAAGGAATAGCGGACCCAACAATCTGGGTTACAGGATTCAGACGACTGAGCATCAGTGATATGTTTCTGATCAGGTCCACTGGTGTGAAGTCCCTCAGCACTCTCTAAGAAAACACTCTGGATACACTCTTGCATGTGAGCATGAGGTTCACTGAAAGGGGCAAATGCGGTGTATCATAGGCTAGCTTTATCCACTCACAATCAGACGCCATTTAGACAGCATCTTGCATCATTAAAGGATGTCTGCTGACATTCTGTGTTTTCCTGTTTTCACCAAATCTCATAAAAAAACAAAACCAACAACTATCAATGAATTTATCATGGCAGCAGTGATACCTGTGAGTCACACCACACACACCAGTGAGTCTCACATGTCCCTCACCATGAACAGACACACTTTACTTCACTGCCACAGAGTACACAAAGTATTTATGCGTTGTTGGTTTTGGTCTTTTCATGATATCATTCAAGGTTCTCGCAAGTTGCCACCTTTTCTTGTGGAGGTTTTTTTTGTTCCACAATGCTAGTGCACACAACTAGAGGTCCTCATAGCTTAGTATTTACCATCATCCATGAACAGATAATTGAGGTTTAGCAAGGCAGCGATGGGTTAAGTTATGGCTTTAAGTTTCGTTGTCTGTGAACTGCCTTTTCCTTATTTAACCAGACAGGGCTTTAGTTGTGGCCGTCCAATAACATCCAATTTAAAAGCTTAAGGGGACACTTATGTTACGTTTAAGGGGTTTAAGTTACAGCCAGAGCATGTTACTGGAGGGGTTAATGGGCCACTACATTATTATTATTAGCAACTTATGGTCCAACCAAAGCATGCAACTTACAGGGTTAAGGATGCACTTCCCCTCTTGACCCCGCCTACTAACCAGTGCATAATCCAGGTAGCTCGTCTGTTGACAATTGTGTATCGGAGTCTCTAAGTAGCTTTGCACAGTTAAGTCCCTTAACAGATCTGACAGATCTCCTATACGTCCCTCATGAGCCATGTGTGGGATAAGATGAGTCAGGACGCCGTAACAGAGTTTGAGTATAATTCCAACTTCTGGTAAATGAGACATTAAAAATCAGTCGTCCTCTCTGTCTCCTTTGTCTCGTCTTTTTTGTTTAAAATGTGGATAGTAAAGACCACCAAATTAACAGCCTTTCAACCATGCAAAGATTTAGGAGCTGCTGTTGGGGAGGTGTCTGTGTAGAGCTTCCACCCTGCCCCAAAAAATAACCAGAGCGGGAAGGTTAACTGAGTATCAACGAGGAGAGGGGGATGAGAGCTGACGCATAAATGCAGCAGCGGGCAGGAGAGGAGAGAGGAGCGCTTTCTGACAGCAGAGGTGAGGGGTCAGATGTAATCAGCACCTCTGTAATTCTTCTCAGCTAGTCAATTCTCTGTTTGTTTGTTTTTAATATTCTCTCTCCTCCCACCCCAAGTGTGTGTGTGTGTTTGTTGGAGTTGCGAGGGTGGGCGGCTGAGGAATGAGGAGATGAGAGGCTGACTATCAGATGGTACGTGAGTGTGTGCTTTAGCCTCCTTGCAGCTCACGTTTTGGGTCTTCGATAATTTTTTTTTTTTGGGGGGGGGGGGCTGGGGGGCCAAGGCTGGAATGAATTGTTGCATTTTTATCTTCATGCTTGAGTGTGTGTATTTGCGGGGTGGAGGGGTTAAGAAGATGCATTTGGTAGAAAAGATCTCGACACTTCTTTTTCTCTTTCTTTCCTGCCCCCTCTCACCTCTGCTGCTCTGTCAATCATGCGCGTTGCCATGGCGATGGATGGGGATTGCATTAACATGGAAATAACACATTAGATATGCTTGAGTTTGTATGTTTGCCATATGGCATATGTTATGTCTCATCCGGTGTGTCTGGTGTTTGCGAGTTATGAGTTAACCTCGTTCTCTCTGTGCATATGTGTGTGTGTGTGTGTGGGGGGGCAGGTTGGCATTGACCCTCTCTCTCTATCTCTCTGTCACACACACACACACACACACACACACACATGCACACACAGCTGTCATTAAAACACAGCTGACTCCATACCTGCCATATGACATATGACCCTTTTGCTCACAAGCAGCCCACAGTGCACTAACCAGCTTGTTTTCCCAGCAAGCACAGCTGGCTCATATGAGTGCGTGCATGTGCGTGCGTGCGTGTGTGTGTCCGGTTTTCTGTGTTTGCATGTTGAGCAGTCAGAGAGCGTTGTCGAGGAAACAACAGGGTTGATAATTGGACATGTCCGTTGAACACGTGTTGAAAAAAGTGCCGTCCCCTCCCCACCGAGGAGCTATAAACATGTAAATGAGAACAACGCCGCTCTCCTCCTTTTCCGCCCCCTCGACCGTCCCCTCCATTCCATCACTCATCACTACGTCCACGCCGCAATCAGCATGTGCGGGAGAACAGGTCATATTGTCTAGCTGGTCCTAGCGGGGACACTGGCTGAATATGTAGGCAGGGGGCTCTGCATGGTGATTAACATGTCTGGCGGGGGACAGCGCGTGTTAGGACAGACGGGAAAGTGACGGGCAACTTATCTGCTGGAGTTAAAACGAACAAAAACAATCCGAGAGCGTTTTTTACCGTGCTCAGGTTTCAGCAAACACAGAAAAGACACAAAAAAAATGTATTTTCACTACCACAATGTTGCATACTGCAGTATTTCCCTGTAAATAGTATGCAATTCACATATTATTGGTTTCAGACATACTACACAATCTCACATACTGGTTTCATCCACTAAATAGCAGCTTGTAAAGAATTTCAGATGCAACCAGTGGCTGCGTGTTGGCTAACGCTGGTAAATATGGAAAGCTAACATCAACCAAGAAAGGGTAAAAAGCCCAGTTATCTCCAACAGCAGCTCATCCACCCAGCCAGTTAATTACCTGAGGATGATGATGAAGTTGTTGTTGCCTCGCTGGCTGCAGATGTTGCCCTGAGAGACAGGAAAGGGGGGAGAGAGTGTGTATGAGGGGTTCAGGGGTGGCATCGATCCCAAGCCGCCATTGGCCTGATTCAGTGTGATGTTGCCTCACTCTCTGTCTTTCTCTCTATACTTTTAAGTTACTCTCTCACCCAATTTGGCACCGATTGTATGGCACCCAACCTGATCTGTCACAGAATCAATCCCAACTTTGACGACATTCATGCAGGCAGTGTTGGGAAGTAGGCCAGTAAAATCACCGGAGAGCCTTCCTTGTTACACATGGTCAGCAAATTATTGTACATGGAAAGCAAAATCCACCCAACACATCCAACACAGCTCTCTGAAAAGCAGCTACAACAGGTTCAAAGTTTCAGTCATTTTTCTTGGAAAGAATACACAAATAATAGAAAAAAAAAGGTGGGATTAAGATTACAACAATGAAAACTGCCTATATATATATACACTCATACATGTATACACTCATACATACACATCTACACACACATATATATAGATGTGCATGCTCACCCACACGTAGCACTTGGCATTTTATCTACTCTGTATTCTTATTTGCCGCAGCTGTATTGTACATATTGTATTTAATATTGCATGTTCAGTGTTCGTTCACACCTTTTAGTTTTAATTTCTGCTGGCGGGATAACAAAGATCTGAGCAGACCTGAACCCATTCAGCTCACTTCAAATCCTCGACAATGGTGTGAACAGAAAAT